>NW_020888745.1:0-1328 GCF_003945725.1 Corapipo altera
TGGATGGGATGGATGGGATGGGATGGGATGGGATGGGATGGGATGGGATGGGATGGATGGGATGGGATGGGATGGGATAAAGATGGGATGGGATGGGATGGGATGGGATGGAATAAAATGGGATGGGAATAGATGGGATGAGATGCCCTAAAACCCCTAAATTATCTCCTGGGACAAATAATCCATGGATTATCCCCGGGGATATTCCCGCTTGGTGACCCCAAATCCACCCCCAGCCCCCGAGGAGCCTCCATGGTGTCATCCCGACGGAATTCCCTGGAAAAACAACATCCCTCCCATCCCAGAGAAGGCCGAGAAGGAAGATCTGGGAAACCACAGGTGGGTCAAGCCTGGAATTCCTCCCTTTGGGAATGTTGGGGGGGGGGGGACGACACATCCCGGGAGCTCCGACGGCGGCCCCACATTCCCGGAATCCCTCTATTTCCATGGAAACTGCGGATACAAACTCCATGGCAACCCCATGGCAACGGCCGCCCGCTTCCCAGAAATCCGGAGGCGGGAGATGCCCGGGAATGCTGAGCCCAGAGAGCTCTTTGTGCTCCATGGGCGCCACCATTCCAGCATTCCCGGGAAATCCGGAGTTGTCCCGTCTCCTGAGGTGGCCGGACATGATTATCCCGGGATTCCTGGAATTCCTGCTTTTCCAGGTGTCCCTCAGCTGCTCCATGTCCAACCTGGATGCCAGGGAAGCCCTTCCAGAGGGTTCTTATTCCCCCCTGGGTCGGTATTCCAGAAGAAATGAAGGATATCCCGACAAACCGAGGGGTCAGGGAAGGGATTTGGGAATGTTTCCAACCCCTGGGCTGAGTGAATCCGTCGGGGTTGGAGCAGGGATTCGGGAAGGGATGGCTGGGATGGGCAAGGAATGTCCTGGGAGAACAATCCCAGGGATCCAGGGGCAGCCACAGCTTCTCTGGGAATTCCAGCCCAGCCCCTCCCCACCCTCCCAGCCAGGAATCCCTTCCCAATCTCCCCCCCAAATCTCCCCTTTCCCACTGGGATCCATTCCCTGGGGCCTGTCATTCCAGGCCCTGATCCCAAATCCCTCTCCCGCTCTCCTGGAGCCCCTTCAGGCTCTGGAATGTTCTCCAAGCTCTCCCGGGATCCTTCCCTTCTCCAGCCTGGCCATTCCCAGCTCTCCCAGCCTGGATCCATCCCCTGCCATTGGATCCATCCCCAGCCCAACTCCTCCCTGGGAAGGAGTTCAGGGAACAAGGGGGTTCCCTGGGAATCTCGGGGCTCAGGGCAGGGTCTCCCTTCCCCTTTCCCGCCTTTTCCATCCCCACATTCCATAAAAACCCCTCTGA
>NW_020888745.1:1428-2627 GCF_003945725.1 Corapipo altera
CCATTCCATGTTCAGGGACACCTCCCACTATCCCAGGGAATCCAACCTTTCCTTGGACACTCCCAGGGATCCAGGGGCAGCCACAGCTTCTCTGGGAATTCCAGCCCAGCCCCTCCCCACCCTCCCACCCCCCGACGCTCAGGGACCCCTGTGCAGGTGACACCGGGCGGGGGTTGCTCTCAAGCCCTGTCCCGGTGCCGTTTTTCCCGGTGTTCCCATTGGAAACACTCCGGGATAGGGCTGTTGGGGGGGGAACGACGACGCTGCCGCCTCGTTGCTAAGCAACAGGACCGTGCGCATGCGCAGCAGCTACGTGAAATTATAATGGCGCCCGCGTTGCCGGGCAACGGAGAACGCTCCCCGGCACGTGCGCATGCGCAGTGACGCCGAGCACGCACGTTGCCAGGCAACCGGTGACTCTATGCGCACTTCGCGCATGCGCAGAAGCCGCGAGAAACCACCATGGCCACCGCGTTGCCGAGCAACGGGGGACGCTTCCGGCCTCGCGCGCAAGCGCAGTAGCGGCGCTTCCTTTTTTCCCCTCCCAGCGCTCCCGATCCCGGCGCATCCATGGAAAACCGGGAGGGCGGGACGGCTCCGGCCGCGCTCCACGAGCTCCGCGAGCCCGACCTGCACCTCGAGGCTGCCGCCGAGGGCACCAAGGCCACCCCTGAGCCGTGTCCCCAAGGGCCGCATCCACAGGGATCTGAAATCCCTCCGGGAATGGCGACTCCAGCCCTGCCCTGGGAAGTTCATTCCAAGGTTTAACCACCATTTCCATGCGGGAATTGTTCCCAATATCCCACCTGAGCCTGGAGGGACATTGGAGGTTGTTCCCTCTCCTCCTGTCCCTTGTTCCCTGGGAATTGGGGACCCTCCTGGAACTTCCTTCCAGGGAATTGTAGGAGCTGGGACAGTGCCAGGATGGCACAGAATCCTTAGGGATGCTTCAGGTTGGAAAAACTCTTGGAGATCACGGAATCCAACCATTCCCAGCACTGCCCAGCCCACCCCTGACCCGTGTCCCCAAGGGCCACATCCACAGGGATCCGAAATCCCTCTGGGAATGGCGACTTCCCCCCTGCCCTGGGAAGTTCATTCCAGGGCCTGACAGCCCTTTCCATGTGGGAATTGTTCCCAAAATCCCACCTGCCCCTCCCCTGGCCCAGCCGGAGGCCGTTCCCTCTCCTCCTGTCCCT
>NW_020888746.1:0-2626 GCF_003945725.1 Corapipo altera
ACCCAGCCAGCAGAAAATGTCAACACTCTGCTGAACGGGACAAGGGACCCGAGATCCTGCTGAAAGCCCAAAATTCAGACAATCCCCTGTCACCTGCCAGCTCTGGTGTGACCCTTCCAAAGCCTAAAGGGGCTCCAGGAGAGCAGGAGAGGGACTTGGGACAAGGGATGGAGTGCCAGGACACAGGGAATGGCTTCGCACTGCCAGAGGGCAGGGAGAGATGGGAGATGGGGAAGGAATTCCTGGCTGGGAGGGAGGGACTGGGCTGGAATTCCCAGAGAAGCTGTGGCTGCCCCTGGATCCCTGGGAGTGTCCAAGGCCAGGTTGGAGCAACCTGGGATAGTGGGAGGTGTCCTTTCCCAGGGTGGGGGGTGGCACTGGGTTATTTGGAAGGTCCCTTCCCACCCAAACCATCCCATGATCCCAGGACATCCCCATCCTCTTGGGAAGCCCCAACCCGGCAAAGTGTCAGTTCCCAGCTCAGGCACCTCAGAGCTCAGTTCTCTTCTGGGTGCTGGAAGATGCACATTTTCCCTGTTCCACGAGGATTTATCCCCCCACCAAATCCCCAAACCAGGTGATGAAGAGGAGCAGAGGAGCTCAAGGGTAAAATCACTGAACCATGAGCTCTGGCAGAGAATCACAGAGTCACACAATCACACAATCACAGAATAACACAATAACAGAGTCATACAATTGAACAATCACATAATCAAACAATCACACAATCAAACAATGACACAATCACAGAGTCACACAATCAGAGTCACATAATCACAATCATAGAATCAAAGAATCACAGAATCGTAGAATGACACAATCACAGAGTCACAGAGCCACAGAATCACACAATCATACAATCTCAGTCACACAATCACACAATACAGAGTCACACAATCACACAATGACAAAATCACACAATCATGGAATCACACAATCACATAATCACACAGTTACAGAATCACACAGAGAGTCACAGACTCACACAATTACACAGTCATGGAATGACACAATCACACAATCAGACAATCACATAAACACAGTCACACAATCAAACAATCACATAAACACAGTCACACAATCAAACAATCACATAAACACAGTCACACAATCACAGAATCACACAATCACACAATCACAGAATCACAGAGTCACAGTCACACAATCACACAATCACACAGTCACACAATCACACAATCACACAGTCACACAGTCACACAATCACACAATCACTTGATTCCATGGAGTTCTGGGCAGTCACAGTGGCCCTTTGGTTCCATGAGGCTCCACATGTCACAATGGCCCCTTGTCCGTGAGATTCCACAGTGTCCCCACATTCCTTTGGTTCCATGGGGTCCTGCAGTGTCCCAGTGCCACTTGATTCCACAGGTTACACAGAATCCCAACGGGCCCTTGAGTTCAGGGAGTTCCACTGTGTCCCAGGGTCCCTTGGACTCCAGGAGGCCCAGCAGTGTCACAGTGGCCCCTTGACTCAAGGACATTTCCCTGAGTCACAATGGCCAATTAAATTCCAGAGGTTCTGCAGTTTCCCAGGGTTTCTTTGTTTCCATGAGACCCTACAGGGTCACGATGGCCTCTTGGTTCCATGAGGTTCCCAAATGATTCAGCATTCAGCATTCCTGAGGCCCTGTATTGTCACAGTGGCCCTTCTTATCCCAAGAGCTTCCCAAATGTCTCAGGGTTCCTTCTGTTCCATGAGGCCCCAGATGCCACAGTGGCCGCGTGGTTCCAGGAGATTCCAGAGTGTCCCTGTGTTCCTTTGGATCTGTAAGTCCTTGGAATGACACAATGGCCCCTTGGTTCCAGGAGGTTCCAGAGCATCAGGATGGTCCCTTGTTTCCATGTGGTTCTCCAGTGTCCCAATGGTCCCTGGATTTCCTGAGGCTCCACTGAGTCCCAGGTTCCTTTGGGCCCCATGTCCCAGTGGCCCTTTGATTCCTGGAGTGTCTGCAGACCCCTCCAGCTCCAGAATGCCCAGCAGTGTCGGAGTGGTCTCTGGAGTCCCTGGTCACTCCCACTAGGATCCCAGTCACTCCCAATTGGATCCCAGTTGCCCCCAAGGTGGTCCCAGTTGCTCCCATTCCCCCCCAGGATGGTTCCTTTCCCTCTCAGGGACTCCCACTCTGAGTCCAGTCTGGCCCCAGGAACTTTCAGTCACTGCCTGGACGATGCCATTTGCCCCTGCATGGTCCCAGTTGCTCCCAGTAGGATCCCACTATGAGTCCAGTCACTCCCAGTATGATCCCAGGAACTTGCAGCCACTTGTAGTACGAATCCAGTTTGATCCCAGTCATCCCCAGTATGGTTGCAGTCCCTCTCACATACTCCCAGGAGTATTGCAGTCACTCCCAGGATGATCCCTGTCACTCCCAGAATGATCCAAGTGTGAGCCCGGCTGCTCCCAGGATGATCCCAGTTGCCCCCAGTGTGGTTCCAGTTGCTCCCATGAACCACTTCTCTGGTTCCAGTCACTCCCAATATGGTTCCAGTCACTCCCAATATGATCCCAGTCACTCCCAGTACAATACCACATGTTGTGACACTTGTCACACTTGTATCCTTGTGACACTGCGGAATTCATGGAATCCAGGGGCCTTTGTGACAT
>NW_020888747.1:0-2625 GCF_003945725.1 Corapipo altera
CCCCCCCGCCCGGGCCGGAGCCCCCTGGTCGGACTCCCCCGTCCCCGGTTCGAGCCCCCAGACCCCCCCGTTCCTTCCCCCCCTCCCCTCTCGCACCTCCCTCGGCGCGGCCCCGGCCCCGCTCCGCGCCTGCGCACACCGCGCGCTCCCATTGGCCGAGCCCCGCGCCGCTGCGCTCCCCTTTTCGCCTCCCCCCCCGCCCCGCCCGCCCAACGCAGAGGTTCCGGCCGCGCCCGCCGTCGCCCCGTCGCCGTCCCCGCTGCCGCCGCCGCTCGCCCCGGGGGAATGTCCCGCGGGGGGTGCGGGTGAGTATCGCTCCCTCTGTGGGCTCCGAGCCTCGGCGAGAAGCGGGAGGGCGGGTGGAGCGGCAGCGCGATGTGGGGATGGGGTGTGCGACGCGCTGTGGTGTCCGGGTGCTCCCCCACAGCTGGGAGGTCGGGGTGGGGGAATCCCGTCATGGAGGTCCCTTAATCCCTTGGAGCGTTCCCTTGGAGCTGCGTGAGGGGGGAATTCCCTCATAGAGGCCCCTTAATCCCGCTGTGGTGTTCGGGTGTTCCCTTAGAATCCCTTCATGGCGAATACTTAATCCCGCTGTGGTGTCCTGGTGTTCCCTTGGAATCCTCTTATAGAGAACCCTTAATCCCACTGTCGTGTTCTCTTGGAGCTCTGGGAGGGAGTAATTTCTTCATGGAGGTCCTTTAATCCCTTGGAGTGTCCCCTTGGAGATCTGGGAGGGGGGAATTCCCTCATGGAGGTCCCTTAATCCCACTGTGGTGTCCTGGTGTTCCCTTGGAATTCCCTCCTGGAGGTCCCTTAATCCCACTGAGATGTCCCTTTGGAGCTCTGGGAGTGGAAATCCCCTCCTGGAGGCTCCTTAATCCATTTTAGTGTTCATTTGGGGCTCCATGAGGGGAAAATTCCCTCGTGGAGGTCCCTTAATCCCTTGGAGTGTTCCCTTGGAGCCCTGCAAGGGAGAATGCCCTCATGGTGGCTCCTTAATCCCGCTGTGGTGTCCTGGTGTTCCCTTGGAATTCCCTCATGGAGGTCCCTTAATTCCACTGAGGTGTCCCCTTGGAGCTCTGGGAGAGGGGAATTCCCTCATGGAGGGGAGAATTCCCTCATGGAGATCCCTTCATCCCACTGTGGTGTCCCAGTGTTCCCTTGGAGCTCCATGAGAAGGGAATTCCCTTATGGAGGTCCCTTGATCCCACTGTAGTGTCCAGGTGTTCCCTTGGACCTCCATGAGGGGAGAATTCCCTCATGATGGCCCCTTAATCCCTTGGAGTGGCCCCTTGGACCTCCATGAGGGGAGAATTCCCTCATGATGGCCCCTTAATCCCTTGGAGTGTCCCCTTGGATCTCTGTGAAGGGGGAGTGGCAGCCCCTTTATCCCCCCTTCACCCTCAGTGTCTCCCAAATCCCAGCCCTGCATCCCATGTGGTTTATTTGCCCTCCTTTCCCCTCTGGGCTCAGTTTTCCCCCTTCCCTCCTTTTTATTCCTTTTATTCCCTATTATCCCCCTTATTTTTAGGATGATTGCTGCCAGATCCAGAGAAAAAGGTCTGGGAAAGGGGAGAGGTGCCAAAGCTTGTATGTTCCAACAAAGGGATGATCCCACTACGATCACTTTCCCAAATATTTAGGGAGTTTCCTGCCCTCCATCCCTTCAGTTAATGAATTTATCAGGAATATCCCACTGATTTTAATGTTTCTGCTGTTCCAGGAAGGAACCAGCCCTGGCAAGAAGGTGACAAGGGACAAGCAGCACCTTCACCACCCCCAGGCTGCCTCTTGCCAGCCATCCCACCCCATTTGACCTCCACAAACTATGGAAGATCCCAATTATCCCAACGTGCTGGGATGCTCCCGCACCACTCCTTGTTTTCCCTCTACTTTGTCTTGAATTTTCCCAGATTTAGACACTCCAGTCCCGTTTTAAGCAGTTTATTTCTGCTGTGGGAGAACGGAATCTGCTCGGCTAAGCCAGGAATTGCATCCAGCCTTTCTTGGCTAAGCCAGGAATTGCATCCAGCCTGAATGGACAGGGCAACCTTTGCCTGTTCCACTGCCTTTTTCCATGACTCCAGCACCTCATCCCAGGCTGCTCCAGGCCTTCCCGGGGGTCACGTTGACTTCATTGAGAAGGTCGATTCCTTCACTTACTCGGATTTTTTCCGGGATTATTTGATTCCCAACCATCCCTGTATTTTCTCAGCCAAGTTCACCGAGGATTGGGGCAGCAGGAGGAACTGGGTCACCCGGGATGGGAAGCCCAACTTTGAGCATCTGCTGCAGAAGTTTGGTGAGTCCTCCCTGACACACCTTTGACTTCACCTGATTTTAGGAGTGGAACCAGAAACGAAACCAGTTCTCCTGCCTTTTTATTTTTTTTTTCCTAAATTAAAATTAATTTTCTCCATCTTTTCTTTACTTTTCTCCACTTTTCTCTATTATTCTCTATTTTTTTTTTAGTTTTTTTCTCCACTTTTCTCCAGCTTTCCTCCATTATTTTTTCTCCATTTTTTCTCAGTTTTTTCTCCACTTTTCTCCATTTTTCTCTATTATTTTTTTCTATTTTTCTCCATTTTTTCTCTCCATTTTTTCTCTCCATTTTTTCTCTCCATT
>NW_020888748.1:0-2624 GCF_003945725.1 Corapipo altera
CTGTCATGGCCAGACCTACAGGTGCTGCTTTGTCCTTGTAGGGGGGAGAAGGTGCTCAGAAAAGGAGTCACTTAAATTCCAGGGGTAGGGGTGAGGGGGTGGAGGTGGGGGATGCTCTTATTGTCTTTGAAGAATCCTTTTCGATATGCTCTGTCCTACAGATACAGTGTCTCTTCATTAGGAGCTTTGAATAAGAGTGCTGATTTGGGCTTCTTTCCCAATGAAAAGAATTATTTGCCGTGGTAGCTCCTGGGTTCTGCCTTGGTTGCTGCTGGTAGTGAGGAGGCACAGCTGCCTCTCTGAGTAGGCTGGGCCCTTGAAACTGGATAGGTGCAATTTTCTGCTGGGCGGAGCTCTCTTTTTCTTGTGGTGGTTGAAGGTGCACTGTCTCTTTCAGGCACAGGCAGCCTACCAGGCTCGATTAGGACAAAACGGAGACAGTCATTGTGATTCAGTGAGAATCCAGTTAGAAGAAAGAATTAGAGATCTCGAAAGTGAATTGGACAGGGTAAAAAAAGCCCAACAAGAGAGTGCTTCTCGTAAAGAAGCAACACGGGGAGAAATGGAAATGTACAAAGACCTGTATCTGGAGGAAGTGAAATCTAGAAGATGCCTAGACAAGAAACTGGAAAGGTAAGTCCATGCTTTTTTGGAGTGGTAATAAGAGACTCCTTTTTCTTCATGCATTTTCCTTCTAAATGCATTGTCTACATCTCACCAGCATTATTGCCCTACATTGGCCAGCAGGGTCTGATGTAGTTGCCAAGACACTCTCTTTGATAGTTGAAAAGTCGTGGTAGTCGAGGGAAGTCCCAGGTGATGGGAAAAAGGGAAACCCACTGTACCCATCTTTGAAACGGGTAGGAAGGAGGGCCCTGGTAACTGCCAACCTGTCTGCCTCCCCTCTGTGCCTGGCAAGGTCATGGAAAAGATCCTTCTAGAAGCTATGTCAAGGCACATGGATGACAGGGAGGTGATCTGAAGCACCAGCACAGGACTGATGTCCTGAGGGACATCAGTGAGACCCCACCTGGAGTGCTGCATCCAGCTCTGGGGTCCTCAGCAAAGCAAGGACCTCCACCTGTTGGAGTGAGTCCAGAGGAGGCCACCAAGGTGGTTAGAAAGATGGAGCACCTCTCCTATGAGGAAAGGCTGGGACAATTGCAATACTTCAGCCTGGAAAAGAGAAGGCTTTGGGGTGACCTAATTGTGGCCTTTCAGTACGTGAAGGGAACCTACCAGAAGGATGAAAAGAGTGCATTTAAAAGAGCATGTAGTGAGAGGACAAGGGGGGGGATGTCTTCAAACGGAAAGAGAGTAGGTTTAGGTTTGATACTAGGAGGAAATTGGTTACTGTGAGGGTGGTGAGGAACTGCAACAGGTTGCCCAGAGAAGCTGTGGATGCCCCATCCCTGGAAGTGTTCAAGGCCAGGTTGGATGGAGCTCTGAACAACCTGGTCTCGTGGAAGGTGTCCCGGCCCACAGCAGGAGGCTTGGAATGAGATGATCTTTAAGGTCCCTGCCAAGCCAAGCCATTCTATGCTTCTCTGATGTCTGTGCTGCTTATGTGAGACTGTGGGGAAAAGGCTGGTTCTTCCTACGTTTCATGGTTTTCTTAACTAATTTGCTGTGCAGGTTGGAAAAGCTTCTGAGGGAAGATAGGAGGAAACTCAGGGCTAATGAAGAGAAAGAAACCCAGTCCCAGCTGGAAGAAATGAAGAACAGATATTCTGAAAAGGTCAAGGAAGCGGATAGATTACGAACAGAGGTGAGCTGCGCTTTGGGTGGGGTTTTTTGGTTGTGATGTTACTTCTTTTGAAACCTGGGAGATGCTTTCCGTGTATTTCTTGTCATGTTGATGATTTCTTTTTCCTTGGTTGCATTTTGGATGTGATGGGCTTTTCTTAATGCTCCTTCTGCTGTTACAGTAGTAGATGACTATAACTAATACGGAGGTCGTTATCATTATGGGTGAAGATGCAAATGTTAAGGGCAAAGCAGCAGGTGTAAGAGCTCATAGAGGCCAGGCTGTCTTGCAGAGGAAGGGCAAGCCAAGAGTGGCAGCCAGCCTGGCAGGGTGCATGACCTCACGGGCCAGGCAGCCCTCCCACAGGTCCTCAGCAAGAAGAGCAGAACAGGTCTGCTGACAGTAAGCGGGGTCAGCCAAGAGTGCAGATCCCCTGGTTGGGCCTTAGGGATGGGCAGGTCTGCCATCCTTGCAGGACATCACGTCCAAGGGCTGAGAGCAGTGGGGCCCAGCTCAGGCTTGGCTGCAGCTTGAGGGAGGTTGTGACAGCATCATCTGGGTCTGACAGATGAATTCCTGCCCTGGAAGAGAGGGGAGGAACACTGCTGTCACTCACAGGGCACAATCAGCCCCTAAGCCCTGTCTCAGGCACAAGCTGAGCAGGAGGCACTTGACGTTTTGCTTTTCTCAACAGTGTTGTTGCTGCCCAGGGCACAATGAGGACAGGTGCCTCCCAGGGAAAAATCTGTAACTTATTGCTCACGGGTAGCTGTTTCAGCCCATCTTGTCACAGGGACTCAGAAGGACTGTTCCCAGCAGTGGATTTGAGGCTGCTCTGCCTGTGCAGTAGTGGCATGTAACCTTTTATCTCCTTCTC
>NW_020888749.1:0-2624 GCF_003945725.1 Corapipo altera
CTGTCATGGCCAGACCTACAGGTGCTGCTTTGTCCTTGTAGGGGGGAGAAGGTGCTCAGAAAAGGAGTCACTTAAATTCCAGGGGTAGGGGTGAGGGGGTGGAGGTGGGGGATGCTCTTATTGTCTTTGAAGAATCCTTTTCGATATGCTCTGTCCTACAGATACAGTGTCTCTTCATTAGGAGCTTTGAATAAGAGTGCTGATTTGGGCTTCTTTCCCAATGAAAAGAATTATTTGCCGTGGTAGCTCCTGGGTTCTGCCTTGGTTGCTGCTGGTAGTGAGGAGGCACAGCTGCCTCTCTGAGTAGGCTGGGCCCTTGAAACTGGATAGGTGCAATTTTCTGCTGGGCGGAGCTCTCTTTTTCTTGTGGTGGTTGAAGGTGCACTGTCTCTTTCAGGCACAGGCAGCCTACCAGGCTCGATTAGGACAAAACGGAGACAGTCATTGTGATTCAGTGAGAATCCAGTTAGAAGAAAGAATTAGAGATCTCGAAAGTGAATTGGACAGGGTAAAAAAAGCCCAACAAGAGAGTGCTTCTCGTAAAGAAGCAACACGGGGAGAAATGGAAATGTACAAAGACCTGTATCTGGAGGAAGTGAAATCTAGAAGATGCCTAGACAAGAAACTGGAAAGGTAAGTCCATGCTTTTTTGGAGTGGTAATAAGAGACTCCTTTTTCTTCATGCATTTTCCTTCTAAATGCATTGTCTACATCTCACCAGCATTATTGCCCTACATTGGCCAGCAGGGTCTGATGTAGTTGCCAAGACACTCTCTTTGATAGTTGAAAAGTCGTGGTAGTCGAGGGAAGTCCCAGGTGATGGGAAAAAGGGAAACCCACTGTACCCATCTTTGAAACGGGTAGGAAGGAGGGCCCTGGTAACTGCCAACCTGTCTGCCTCCCCTCTGTGCCTGGCAAGGTCATGGAAAAGATCCTTCTAGAAGCTATGTCAAGGCACATGGATGACAGGGAGGTGATCTGAAGCACCAGCACAGGACTGATGTCCTGAGGGACATCAGTGAGACCCCACCTGGAGTGCTGCATCCAGCTCTGGGGTCCTCAGCAAAGCAAGGACCTCCACCTGTTGGAGTGAGTCCAGAGGAGGCCACCAAGGTGGTTAGAAAGATGGAGCACCTCTCCTATGAGGAAAGGCTGGGACAATTGCAATACTTCAGCCTGGAAAAGAGAAGGCTTTGGGGTGACCTAATTGTGGCCTTTCAGTACGTGAAGGGAACCTACCAGAAGGATGAAAAGAGTGCATTTAAAAGAGCATGTAGTGAGAGGACAAGGGGGGGGATGTCTTCAAACGGAAAGAGAGTAGGTTTAGGTTTGATACTAGGAGGAAATTGGTTACTGTGAGGGTGGTGAGGAACTGCAACAGGTTGCCCAGAGAAGCTGTGGATGCCCCATCCCTGGAAGTGTTCAAGGCCAGGTTGGATGGAGCTCTGAACAACCTGGTCTCGTGGAAGGTGTCCCGGCCCACAGCAGGAGGCTTGGAATGAGATGATCTTTAAGGTCCCTGCCAAGCCAAGCCATTCTATGCTTCTCTGATGTCTGTGCTGCTTATGTGAGACTGTGGGGAAAAGGCTGGTTCTTCCTACGTTTCATGGTTTTCTTAACTAATTTGCTGTGCAGGTTGGAAAAGCTTCTGAGGGAAGATAGGAGGAAACTCAGGGCTAATGAAGAGAAAGAAACCCAGTCCCAGCTGGAAGAAATGAAGAACAGATATTCTGAAAAGGTCAAGGAAGCAGATAGATTACGAACAGAGGTGAGCTGCGCTTTGGGTGGGGTTTTTTGGTTGTGATGTTACTTCTTTTGAAACCTGGGAGATGCTTTCCGTGTATTTCTTGTCATGTTGATGATTTCTTTTTCCTTGGTTGCATTTTGGATGTGATGGGCTTTTCTTAATGCTCCTTCTGCTGTTACAGTAGTAGATGACTATAACTAATACAGAGGTCGTTATCATTATGGGTGAAGATGCAAATGTTAAGGGCAAAGCAGCAGGTGTAAGAGCTCATAGAGGCCAGGCTGTCTTGCAGAGGAAGGGCAAGCCAAGAGTGGCAGCCAGCCTGGCAGGGTGCATGACCTCACGGGCCAGGCAGCCCTCCCACAGGTCCTCAGCAAGAAGAGCAGAACAGGTCTGCTGACAGTAAGCGGGGTCAGCCAAGAGTGCAGATCCCCTGGTTGGGCCTTAGGGATGGGCAGGTCTGCCATCCTTGCAGGACATCACGTCCAAGGGCTGAGAGCAGTGGGGCCCAGCTCAGGCTTGGCTGCAGCTTGAGGGAGGTTGTGACAGCATCATCTGGGTCTGACAGATGAATTCCTGCCCTGGAAGAGAGGGGAGGAACACTGCTGTCACTCACAGGGCACAATCAGCCCCTAAGCCCTGTCTCAGGCACAAGCTGAGCAGGAGGCACTTGACGTTTTGCTTTTCTCAACAGTGTTGTTGCTGCCCAGGGCACAATGAGGACAGGTGCCTCCCAGGGAAAAATCTGTAACTTATTGCTCACGGGTAGCTGTTTCAGCCCATCTTGTCACAGGGACTCAGAAGGACTGTTCCCAGCAGTGGATTTGAGGCTGCTCTGCCTGTGCAGTAGTGGCATGTAACCTTTTATCTCCTTCTC
>NW_020888750.1:0-1413 GCF_003945725.1 Corapipo altera
TGGCACAGGTTGGACTGGGACAGGTTGGGTTGGATAATTTGGACTGGCACAGGTTGGACTGGCTGAGCTGCCCCCAGGACCTTTGAGTGGGACCTTTGGGACCGAGGACCTTTGGGTGGGACCCACCCGGGTCCCAAGGGTCTCCCAGGGCCCTTTGTGCTGAGTCAGCGAGATTTTGGGATGTTGGGAAGGGAGGGACACCCTCCCCTCCCCAGGGTGGTGGCTGAGCTGCCCCCCAGGGACCTTTGGGTGGGACCCACCCAGAGCTGCCCCCCAGGGACCTTTGGAACCGAGGACCTTTGGCCCCTGGTCCCAAGGGTGTCCCAAGGGTGTCCCGAGGGGGTCCCGAGGGGGTCCCGAGGGGGTCCCAGGGCCCTTTGTGCTGAGCCAGAGAGATTTTGGGATGTTTTGGGATGTTTTGGCTCCCCGGGAGCGCCGGGTCAGGGCCGGGGGGTCACGAGGGACCCACATGCTCCTCCCTGGAGCAGCAGCAGCACTTTTGGGGTGGGAACACCCAAAAACTGTGACTCAGCAGCTCCGATAAATCCTGCTGAGTCATCCGAGGCAGCTCGGGGGGGGTTCACTGGGGGGGAAGCTCCGAGTTCCCCAATTTTTGGAGAACTTGCGGGTTGGGATCGCTCCGGGAGGAAGCAGAGGAGGGGGGGGGAGAGGAAGGGGAGGTTTGGGAGCGTTGACGCTGCAGTTCTGCTCCTCCTGTGGCTCCCAAAAGTCTGTTTGGGATCCATCCTGGAGCCCCAGGGCTGGAGATCAGCTCAGGAACCCCGGGATGGGAACCCGGAGTGTCCCAAGCCAGGGAATGTGGTTGAGGGAAGTGAGGAACGGGAGGTTTGGGAGCGTTGATGCCACAATTCTGCTCCTCCTGCAGCTCCACGGATCCCAAAAGTCTCCTTGGGATCCATCCTGGAGCCCCAGGAGTGGAGATCAGCTCGGGAACCCAGTTGCTCCCAGTTGCTCCCGGTTGCTCTCAGCTGTTCCCAGCTGCTCCCAGTTGCTCCCAGTTGCTCCCAGCCACTCCCAGGTGCCCGGGGGTGGGTGTGCTGTTTGTACCCACCCCTGGGTCCCACTGAATCCCAGTTGCTCCCAGTTTCTCCCAATTGCTCCCAGTCGCTCCCAGTTTCTCCCAGCTGCTCCCAGTTTCTCCCAGCTTCTCCCAGTTGCTCCCAGCCGTTCCCTGGTGCCCGGGGGTGGGTGTGCTTTGTGTGCCCACCTCTGGGTCCCACTGAATCCCAGCTGCTCCCAGCTGCTCCCAGTTGCTCCCAGCCATTCCCAGTTTCTCCCAGTTTCTCCCAGTTGCTCCCAGCTGCTCCCAGTTGCTCCCAGCCGTTCCCAGTTGCTCCCAGCCGTTCCCAGTTTCTCCCAGTCGCTCCCAGTTTCTCCCAGCTGCTCCCAGCC
>NW_020888750.1:1513-1902 GCF_003945725.1 Corapipo altera
GGGGTGGGTGTGCTGTGTGTGCCCACCCCTGAGTCCTGCTGAATCCCAGTTTCTCCCAGCTGCTCCCAGCTGCTCCCAGTTTCTCCCAGCTGCTCCCAGTTTCTCCCAGCTGCTTCCAGTTGCTCCCAGTTGCTCCCAGTTGCTCCTAGCCATTCCCTGGTGCCCGGGGGTGGGTGTGCTTTGTGTGCCCACCTCTGGGTCCCACTGAATCCCAGCTGCTCCCAGTTGCTCCCAGCTGCTCCCAGCTGCTCCCAGTTGCTCCCAGCCGTTCCCAGTTTCTCCCAGTTTCTCCCAGTTGCTCCCAGTTTCTCCCAGCTGCTCCCAGCCGTTCCCTGGTGCCCAGGGGTGGGTGTGCTTTGTGTGCCCACCTCTGGGTCCCACTGAATCCC
>NW_020888750.1:2002-2624 GCF_003945725.1 Corapipo altera
GCTCCCAGTTTCTCCCAGCTGCTCCCAGCCGTTCCCTGGTGCCCAGGGGTGGGTGTGCTGTGTGTGCCCACCCCTGGGTCCCACTGAATCCCAGTTGCTCCCAGTTGCTCCCAGTTGCTCCCAGCTGCTCCCAGCTGCTCCCAGTCGCTCCCAGTTTCTCCCAGTTGCTCCCAGCCGTTCCCGGGTGCCCGGGGGTGGGTGTGCCAGCCGTGCCCCCCCCCGGGTGCCCCCCTGACCCCTCGCTCTGCCCCGGGCAGGTGTCCTGGCGCTCTGGGCCCTCCTGACCCATGTGATGTATGTGCAGGATTACTGGAGGACCTGGTTAAAGGGCCTCAGGTTCTTCCTCGGCGTCGGGATCTTCTTCTGCGCCCTCTCCCTGCTGGGATTCTGTGCCTTCCTCGCCCTGGCCATCACCCAGCACCAGGGTGGGCACTGGGGGCACTGCCACGGGGCAGGGGGGGCACTGGGAGGGGGCACTGGGGGCACTGGGAGAGGGCACTGGGGGCACTGGGAGAGGGCACTGGGGGCACTGGGGGCAGTGGGATGGGGCACTGGGAGAGGACACTGGGGGCACTGGGATGGGGCACTGGGAGAGGGCACTGGGATGGGGCACTGGGAGAGG
>NW_020888751.1:0-2620 GCF_003945725.1 Corapipo altera
GGGGGTTATGGCTATGGGGGCTATGGCTATGGGGGCTATGGAGGCCTTGGGGGCTATGGGGGTTCTGGCTATGGGGGCTGTGGGGGCTCCAGAGGCGTCGGCACCTGCGATTTCGGGGGGCTGGCGCAGTGGCCACAGGTACCTGAGTGGCAACTGCGGGCCCTGCTAAGCCCCAGCCCGGCCACAGACCCAGAGGAGCTGCAGCAAACCCCCCAGCACATCCCGACACGGCGCCTGGAGGAAGGACACCCCTCTGCCATCACTGGGCTCCAGAGCTCGGGCACCTCGTGCCTGCTCGGGGCCCAGCTCTGCCCCTTTGCTGCTGTGCTTGAGCCTCCCCTCAGGACCCGCTGCCTCCTCCCGGCACAGCCCCGGGCTGGGCTCCTGATCCCGCTCCCGCCGGGGGGCTCGGCACAGCTCTGCCCACTGCCAGGAGCCAGGGAAGCCCTTGGCCAGGGCCCTGCTCTTCTGCCAACTCCCTCCTCCCGTCCAACTGCAATAAAAGCTGTCTTTGCATCGCAATCTTGAGCCCTGGTTTCATTTGCTCTGTCCTCCACACCCAATCCCCGAGTGGCACCGGGCCTTTCCAGGAGTGTCCCAGCAGCTCCCGCTCGCTGAATTCTTAGGAGGACATGTGGGAGCTGCCAGGCTTCTTCCTGCCTGTCCCTGGCCATCCCAGCCCTCTGCAGGACAGGCCCCACAGCCAGCACCATCAGCATCTCCCTTTGCAGCAGCCTCTCCCTCTTTTCCCTTCATGTCCCCTCCCCACTTTGGGCTCCTGCACTCTGCAGCCCAGCCAGAGCTCCTGGGACACACAGGCAGTTCCCTGACCACTCCGGACATTCCCAGTGGGCTGCCTGAAGGCCAGGGCTCTGGGCATTGGAACACAAATGGAATCACTCCAAAGACACAGCCCAGCTCAGAGTCACTTGGGAGGCCGTGGGTCGATAGGGGAGAGGGGGAACAACCCCCACACCTCCCCAACTCCTTTGCCTCCATCCTCTCCAGTCTTCTTGCAGCCCCACACCACCTCCCTCTCCTTTTTTTACTGTGGGTTCCACTGCTCCTTGGAGCACTTCTGGCCCTGTCTTGCCTCCACAAGTCCTTCCTGGGATTCTCTGTGTCCCCCACACAACCCCTGAGGACACGACTCTGCCCGGGAATGGCAGGAGAGCTTCCCACAGCCCCATGCTCTGGACCAGACTCTGCTGGGCCAATGTAGGCTTTGAACCTATGGAGTCTCCGTGGCCAAGCTGGACTCGGGGGTCCATGGGGCCTATGGGGCCTGTGGGGCCTGGGAGCACTGTGGGGCTCATGGGAACCACTATGGGGCTCATGGGGCCCACGGCGCCTGTGAGGTCTTGGAAGCTGGTGGAGCACATGTGGCCTATCTGGTCTGTGAGGTGTAAGGACCTCTGTGGACTATGGGGCTTCTTTGGCAAATATGGAAGGGAGTGACCTCAGCAGGGTGGGCAGTTTGAGCCAAGGGTGGTGGGCACTCCAACCTCCTGCTCCAAGAGCTTTGGCCTTCATGAGACTGAACAGCTCAGGACATTTCATGGCCCTGAGAGGAAACTTGGCCAGATTTGGCTGGATCTGTCTCACCACCCCTTCCCAGTGACCACCATCTCCAGCTGGGAACACGGACATGGCCACAGACCCTGGACATGCACCTGGTCATCCCTCCATTTCCCTGCACCTCCAAAGGTGACCAACACGAGGCTGATTGGAGGAGGTGGTGCCAGGCAAGCTGGTTTGGCAGAGGATTTGGAAGAGTTTTTGTAAGTCACCCCTGGCACTTTCCTATGGTCAGGGTGGGCTTTGGGAATGTCTCATGTCTCTCTGTGGCGGGACAGCAGGGGAAACTCGGTGGGATGTGCCACCCCAGAGCCTGCTGGGATTGTCTCCATCATCTGCAACACAGGGACCAAAGTGCCCAAAGGCTCGAAGGACACTGGCGTGGAGATTCCAGCAGCCAGCCAGACCCTCCCCGAGATTTGGGGGAAGTGCGAAACAAGGAAGGATGAATTAAAACCAGAGGTCAACATTGCAATGCAAGACAGCTTTTATTGCAGTTGGAGGGGAGGAGGGAGCTGGGACAAGAGCAGGGCCCTGGGCAAGGGCAGCCCCGTCTCCTGGCAGCGGGCAGAGCTCCGAGGAGCCCCAGCCAGGCACAGGAGCAGGAGCCAGAGCGAGTGTCTGTCAGCAGGGCCAGCGAGGCTCTGGGAGGGCTCAGGGGGGGCAGCAGGAAGGCAGAGCTGGTTCCCAGGCAGGCACGAGGCGTCCAGGCTCTGGAGCCAGAGATGCTGAAGGGCTGTTTCTCCACAGAAGGTCGTGTCGGGATGTGCCAGTGGCTCTTCTGGAGCTCTCCTGGCTCCGTGGCTGGGCTCGGGCTGGGGCTTAGCAGGGCCCGCAGTTGCCACTCAGGTACCTGTGGCCACGGCGCCAGCCCCCGTACCCACAGCTGCCATAGCCCCCATAGCCTCCCCAGCCCCCAAGGCCTCCATAGCCATAACCCCCATAGCCCCCAAGGCCTCCATAGCCCCAACCCCCCATAACCATAACCCCCATAGCCCCCGTAGCCTCCGTAGCCCCCACGGCCTCCAAAAGTGCCACCGTA
>NW_020888752.1:0-2620 GCF_003945725.1 Corapipo altera
TACGGTGGCACTTTTGGAGGCCGTGGGGGCTACGGAGGCTACGGGGGCTATGGGGGTTATGGTTATGGGGGGTTGGGGCTATGGAGGCCTTGGGGGCTATGGGGGTTATGGCTATGGAGGCCTTGGGGGCTGGGGAGGCTATGGGGGCTATGGCAGCTGTGGGTACGGGGGCTGGCGCCGTGGCCACAGGTACCTGAGTGGCAACTGCGGGCCCTGCTAAGCCCCAGCCCGAGCCCAGCCACGGAGCCAGGAGAGCTCCAGAAGAGCCACTGGCACATCCCGACACGACCTTCTGTGGAGAAACAGCCCTTCAGCATCTCTGGCTCCAGAGCCTGGACGCCTCGTGCCTGCCTGGGAACCAGCTCTGCCTTCCTGCTGCCCCCCCTGAGCCCTCCCAGAGCCTCGCTGGCCCTGCTGACAGACACTCGCTCTGGCTCCTGCTCCTGTGCCTGGCTGGGGCTCCTCGGAGCTCTGCCCGCTGCCAGGAGACGGGGCTGCCCTTGCCCAGGGCCCTGCTCTTGTCCCAGCTCCCTCCTCCCCTCCAACTGCAATAAAAGCTGTCTTGCATTGCAATGTTGACCTCTGGTTTTAATTCATCCTTCCTTGTTTCGCACTTCCCCCAAATCTCGGGGAGGGTCTGGCTGGCTGCTGGAATCTCCACGCCAGTGTCCTTCGAGCCTTTGGGCACTTTGGTCCCTGTGTTGCAGATGATGGAGACAATCCCAGCAGGCTCTGGGGTGGCACATCCCACCGAGTTTCCCCTGCTGTCCCGCCACAGAGAGACATGAGACATTCCCAAAGCCCACCCTGACCATAGGAAAGTGCCAGGGGTGACTTACAAAAACTCTTCCAAATCCTCTGCCAAACCAGCTTGCCTGGCACCACCTCCTCCAATCAGCCTCGTGTTGGTCACCTTTGGAGGTGCAGGGAAATGGAGGGATGACCAGGTGCATGTCCAGGGTCTGTGGCCATGTCCGTGTTCCCAGCTGGAGATGGTGGTCACTGGGAAGGGGTGGTGAGACAGATCCAGCCAAATCTGGCCAAGTTTCCTCTCAGGGCCATGAAATGTCCTGAGCTGTTCAGTCTCATGAAGGCCAAAGCTCTTGGAGCAGGAGGTTGGAGTGCCCACCACCCTTGGCTCAAACTGCCCACCCTGCTGAGGTCACTCCCTTCCATATTTGCCAAAGAAGCCCCATAGTCCACAGAGGTCCTTACACCTCACAGACCAGATAGGCCACATGTGCTCCACCAGCTTCCAAGACCTCACAGGCGCCGTGGGCCCCATGAGCCCCATAGTGGTTCCCATGAGCCCCACAGTGCTCCCAGGCCCCACAGGCCCCATAGGCCCCATGGACCCCCGAGTCCAGCTTGGCCACGGAGACTCCATAGGTTCAAAGCCTACATTGGCCCAGCAGAGTCTGGTCCAGAGCATGGGGCTGTGGGAAGCTCTCCTGCCATTCCCGGGCAGAGTCGTGTCCTCAGGGGTTGTGTGGGGGACACAGAGAATCCCAGGAAGGACTTGTGGAGGCAAGACAGGGCCAGAAGTGCTCCAAGGAGCAGTGGAACCCACAGTAAAAAAAGGAGAGGGAGGTGGTGTGGGGCTGCAAGAAGACTGGAGAGGATGGAGGCAAAGGAGTTGGGGAGGTGTGGGGGTTGTTCCCCCTCTCCCCTATCGACCCACGGCCTCCCAAGTGACTCTGAGCTGGGCTGTGTCTTTGGAGTGATTCCATTTGTGTTCCAATGCCCAGAGCCCTGGCCTTCAGGCAGCCCACTGGGAATGTCCGGAGTGGTCAGGGAACTGCCTGTGTGTCCCAGGAGCTCTGGCTGGGCTGCAGAGTGCAGGAGCCCAAAGTGGGGAGGGGACATGAAGGGAAAAGAGGGAGAGGCTGCTGCAAAGGGAGATGCTGATGGTGCTGGCTGTGGGGCCTGTCCTGCAGAGGGCTGGGATGGCCAGGGACAGGCAGGAAGAAGCCTGGCAGCTCCCACATGTCCTCCTAAGAATTCAGCGAGCGGGAGCTGCTGGGACACTCCTGGAAAGGCCCGGTGCCACTCGGGGATTGGGTGTGGAGGACAGAGCAAATGAAACCAGGGCTCAAGATTGCGATGCAAAGACAGCTTTTATTGCAGTTGGACGGGAGGAGGGAGTTGGCAGAAGAGCAGGGCCCTGGCCAAGGGCTTCCCTGGCTCCTGGCAGTGGGCAGAGCTGTGCCGAGCCCCCCGGCGGGAGCGGGATCAGGAGCCCAGCCCGGGGCTGTGCCGGGAGGAGGCAGCGGGTCCTGAGGGGAGGCTCAAGCACAGCAGCAAAGGGGCAGAGCTGGGCCCCGAGCAGGCACGAGGTGCCCGAGCTCTGGAGCCCAGTGATGGCAGAGGGGTGTCCTTCCTCCAGGCGCCGTGTCGGGATGTGCTGGGGGGTTTGCTGCAGCTCCTCTGGGTCTGTGGCCGGGCTGGGGCTTAGCAGGGCCCGCAGTTGCCACTCAGGTACCTGTGGCCACTGCGCCAGCCCCCCGAAATCGCAGGTGCCGACGCCTCTGGAGCCCCCACAGCCCCCATAGCCAGAACCCCCATAGCCCCCAAGGCCTCCATAGCCCCCATAGCCATAGCCCCCATAGCCATAACCCCC
>NW_020888753.1:0-2619 GCF_003945725.1 Corapipo altera
GGGGGGGACACGGGAGAGGGTCCAGGACAAGCTCCAGGAGACCTTGGATGGGGGGACACAGGGACAGTGTGTGACTCCAGCCAAGGGGACACGGGGGACATGAGGCCATCCCTAATGTCCCCGCTGTGCGTGACCTCATCGAGTGGGATGTGGGGGACACGGATGGGGGGGGACACAGGGACAGTGCGTGACCTCAGCCAGTGGGACAGAGGGGACAGGGGGTTCATGAGCTGTCCTTGATGTCCCCTGCGTGTGTGACCTCAGCCAGTGGGACACGGGGGACACGAGGGGCTGTGGGACATCCCTGAGATCCCCCCCGTGCGTAAGCTCAGCCAAGGGGACATGGGGGACACGGGGGGACCGTGGGGCATCCCTGGTGTCCCCCCTGTGTGTGACCTTGGACACTGGGACATGGGGGACACGGATGGGGGGGACACAGGGACAGGGCGTGACCTCAGCCAGTGGGACATGGGGGACATGGGGGCCGTGGGATGTCCCCAGTGTCCCCCCCATGTGTGAGCTCAGACAGTGGGACACGAGGGGCCATGGGACACCCCTGTGTGTGACCTCAGCCAAGGGGACACGGGGACCGTGGGATGTCCCCAATGTCCCCCCTTTTCTTGACCTCAGCCAAGGGGACACGGGGGACACGAGGCCACCCCTGACGTCCCCTCTGTGTGTGAGCTCAGCCAATGGGACACAGGGGACATGAGGCCACCCCTGAGGTCCCCCCCATGTGTGACCTCAGCCAAGGGGACACGGGGGACATGGATGGGGGGGACATGGACAGTGTGTGACTCCAGCCCAGGGGACATGAGGGACACAGAGATTGTGGGATGTCCCCAGTGTCCCCCCTTTTCTTGACCTCAGCCAAGGGGACACGGGGGACATGGATTGGGGGGGACACGGACAATGTGTGACTCCAGCCCAGGGGACACAGGGGACACGGGGCCATCCCTGAGGTCCCCTCTGTGACTCCAGCCCAGGGGACACGGGGGACACGAGGCCACCCCTGACGTCCCCCCATGTGTGACTCCAGCCAAGGGGACACGAGGCCACCCCTGAGGTCCCCCCGTGTGTGACTCCAGCCGAGGGGACACGGGGGACACGAGGCCACCCCTGAGGTGCCCCGATGTGTGAGCTCAGCCAAGGGGGCACGGGGACCATGGGATGTCCCCAATGTCCCCCCTATGTGTGATCTCAGCCAAGGGGACACAGGGGACATGGATGGGGGGGGACACAGGGACAGTGTGTGACCTCAGCCCAGGGGACACGGGGGACACGAGGCCATCCCTGAGGTCCCCCCTGTGTGTGACTCCAGCCCAGGGGACACAGGGGACACGGGGCCATCCCTGAGGTCCCCTCTGTGACTCCAGCCAAGGGGACACGAGGCCATCCCTGAGGTCCCTCCATGTGTGACTCCAGCCGAGGGGACATGGGGGACACGAGGGGGGGGGACACAGGGACAGTGTGTGACTCCAGCCCAGGGGACACAGGGGACACGAGGCCACCCCTGATGTCCCCCCCATGTGTGACTCCAGCCGAGGGGACACAGGGGACATGAGGCCACCCCTGAGGTGCCCCCCGTGCCCCGCAGAGTTCGAGGCCGCGCGCAAACGCGCCAAGAAGGCGAAGCAGGCGTTCGAGCAGATGAAGAAGGAGAGGTTCGACCGCTTCAACTCCTGCTTCGAGGCCGTGGCCACCAACATCGACGAGATCTACAAGGCCCTGTCCCGGAACAGCAGCGCCCAGGTGAGGGGGGCGGGCACGGCGCCCACCTGGCACCGCCCTGGCACCGCCCTGGTACCGCCCTGGCACCGCCCTGGCACACCTGGGCAGGGCTGGTACACCTGTATGGAGCTCATACAGAGCTGACACACCCATACAGGGCTGGCACACCTGGGTGGGGCTCATATGGAGCTGGCACACCTGTACAGGGCTGGCACACCTGGGCGGGGCTGGCACACCTGGGCAAGGGCTGGTACACCTGTATGGAGCTCAAACAGAGCTGACACACCCATACAGGGCTGGCACACCTGGGTGGGGCTCATATGGGGCTGGCACACCTGGGCAGGGGCTGGTACTGCTGGGTGGGGCTGGCACATCTGGGCAGGGCTCCTATGGGGCTGGCACACCTGGGTGGGGCTCATATGGAGGTGGCACACCTGGGCAGGGCTGGCACGGGGCTGGCACACCTGTATGGAGCTCATACAGAGCTGACACACCCATACAGGGCTGGCACACCTGGGTGGGGCTCCTATGGGGCTGGCACACCTGTGCAGGGCTCACCTGGCCCCACCCCTAACCTTGCACGAGGGTTTTTGGGGCCACCCGGCCCCACCCGGGGCCTCCCACCCTCAGACCCTTCCGTGTCCCCGGGGTGTCCCCCATGTCCCTTCTGTGTCCCCAGGGTGTCCTTTCCACGTCCCCAGAGTGTCCCCAGTGACCCCTTTTCCCCCCTCGGGCCTGGGGAACCCCCAGACATCCCCCAAACCCCCCTGTGCCCCCCAGGTGTGCCAGCCCTACCCAGGTGTGCCAGCTCTGTATGAGCCCCACCCAGGTGTGCCAGCCTCATGTGAGCCCCACCCACGTGTGCCAGCCCTGTACAGGTGTGCCAGC
>NW_020888754.1:0-2617 GCF_003945725.1 Corapipo altera
TGGATTAAAGATTCTACCTGCACCCCACCTTTGTGTCTGGGATCCGTACCGTGTCGGGGCCCCATTCCCCTCCCCCGCTCGGACCGCGGCACATGGCTCCCAACGTGCGGCGAAGGTAGAGGTTTTTATCTTAAAAAGCCTCCCATACGCCATGAGGGCTCAGACGACGCGGAGAGAGGCGTTTGTCCCGCTGGTCCTTCCTGGCTGAACTCCAGAATCACGGCAAGGCAGCCACCGCACCAAGAAAGGTGAGCACCGGGAAAACCCCTAATCCCATCTCCCACCCTCACAAACTTTAAAAAAAAAAAAAAAAAAAAAAAAATGGGCCTCTTGCTATCTACCTCTCAAAAATTCGTGTACCGCAAGCTTAAAGACTTTATTTTGGAAAAGGGACATCCTTTAGATCAAAAGTCTGCCAAAGCCCTCGCTAAATGGCTTGAAAAGGGAGGGGAGGCGGTCTCCGACAGTATGTCCCTAAAAGACTGGGAGAAAATTGGATACAATATCTGGAGAGCGAAAGAGAGGGGAGACAAAACTGCTACTGAGGCATTAATCGCCTGGAGATTGATTCTGATGATGATACAGCATCAGTTGATGAGTTCCAATGAAAATCTCCAAGAATCTGAGCAAAAATCCAAGCCCCCATCCCCAAAAACGGACAAGCCCCGAGGGTCCCGGAGCGGCAGGGGGGCGGGGGAGAGCGCGGACGGTGGGAGGGAGAAACAAAGCCCGGAATACCAGCGGTTCTTGCATCATGGCATCGGCGAGCTGAGCGGCCGCGCGGGCGAAACCCAGGAGAGCGGGGAGCGAGCGCGGGAGCGCGCGCGGCGTGGAGAAACGGCATGCAAGGATTTCGCGCGTCTCCCGCCGGCACCGCCTCCCAGCCCGCCCGTGGAAGCTCGGCCAGCACTGCCCCCCAGCCCGCCTTCGCGCCCGCCCCCCTACGCCCCCGGCACGACCACGGACCCTCCCACCAGAGCGCCCTCTCCCTCCAGCGCCGCCTCTACCCCCACGCCATCACCCTCCCGGGGTAGACAAAAACTAAGGGGCAGGGCCAGAGCCTCTTCCGACGATAACACCCGGAAAGATGGCCACGCCCATGAAGCCTTTGTTACTGAGGCTCCCGGTAGTTGTAGGGTGGCAAATGCCTCTCTTCCATGCAACGATATTTGGAAAGCTTTCCGGACAGAAGCCGCACAGGCTAATGATGCCGAGTTTTTAAAAGCTTTTCCAATTTACCTAAGGAAGGTCGTGCCCCTGAGTGGCATCCGGTGTCTTATCCTATGTTAAAGGACATCAAAAAAGCGATTGTACAGTACGGCTTGGGGTCACCTTATACTGTTGGACTTTTTGAATCATTTTTTCTCGCCTGCCGTTTAATACCTTATGATATCAAAGCGGTTATTAATGGACTGTTATCGACTATGCAGGCACCCGTTTTTGAAGCGGAATGGAAACGTCTTATACTTAAATATGTCAATGAAAAGATGGAAAGGCGTGATATTCCTGTAAGCAATGCTATTGATATGCTGTATGGAGAGGGCAACTATGCAAGTCGACAAAACCAGGCTCTTGTGGATTTAAAATACCTGGATATTACAAAAGATCTGGCAATGGAGGCCTTTAAAAAAGTTGCTGATGCATATGTCCAGGCACCCTCCTTCACCCTAATTCATCAGGGCTCAACAGAACCTTTTGTGGACTTTATAACCTGGCTAAGGGAAGCTATAACACGGTAGGTCCAGCAAAAGGAAAGCCAAGACATTTTGTTTAATAAACTTGTGATTGAAAAGGCTAACGAAGATTGCCAACAAGCCTTAAAAATGCTAAAAGATCCCACACTCCTGGAGATGATAGAAGCTTGTAAGAATGTGGGGTCTAATTCTCATAAAGCAAGACTAATAGCTGAAGCTTTAGCTGGACCACAAACCTGTTTTCACTGTGGTGAGACAGGACATATAAAAAAGAACTGCCCACAATTAATTACAAAGACTGAGCTTCCAAAGACGCCGTGCAAACGATGTGGGAAAGGTAGACACTGGACTAAAGATTGCCGCTCCCTTACTAACATTTATGGACAACTGCTACCCCCGAAAAAGTCACCAGACTTGAGAAGAAAAGTGACTTTTAATTCAATGCCAGATCTTAAACAGTGCACCTGTGAGCTGTCAAGAAACAAGGCAGCACCCCCTCAACCGCGTTCCATCCTGCGTAGCCCATCCCTTCAGCAAGTGCCAGGAAACCACAGCAATCCCTGCAATTCCCTTATTACGTGATCCCAATCCTAAATTCTCCCTTCTAACATGTTCTGCTTATTTTCCAGGATCTCTTAGTCCACAGAAGACCACTATCACTAAGCTTTTAGACACCATGGAACAGTGTCATCTCAGGCTGGAAACAATTTTTAGGGGGGGAGTCACTCAGCAAATGCAGCTGTCCACTCGTTTTGAAATTTTGCTTCTCCTGTTTGTGTTGTTATTAACCATCTCCTGTGTCACAGCATGCTGCAGGAAGACCATCACAAAAAATATCTTTTTAGCTGTGCCTGATTTAAATAACAGAGGGCGAGATGTCGAGGACCAGGAATCGGAATGGGAACGATTCCGGAAATGGAAAA
>NW_020888755.1:0-537 GCF_003945725.1 Corapipo altera
ACGGCCCTGCCCACCCCTGGAACCCCCAAATCCCCCCTCCCACAGTCCCCATTCCCAATTGGGGAGCTCAGCAAGGTCTAATTCCCCCAAACCCCCTCCAGGACCCCGAAATCCCCCTCCCACAACTCCAGTTCCCAATCTAGGGGGAGCTCAGCAGGGTCTAACCCTCCCCAAACCCCCTCCAGGACCCCCAAATCTCCCTCTCACAACTCCAGTTCCCAATTTGGGGGGCTCAGCAGGGTCTAACTCCCCCAAACCCCCTCTAGGACCCCCAAATTCCCCTCCCACAGCCCCCATTCCCAATGGGGGGGCTCAGTAGGGTCTAATTCCCCCAAACCCCCTCCAGGACCCCCAGATCCCCCTCCCACAGCCCCCATTCCCAATCTGGGGGTCTCAGCAGGGTATAACTCCCCCAAACCCCCTCCAGGACCCCCAAATTCCCCTCTCACAGCCTCGTTCCCAATCGGAGGGGGGTTCAGCAGTGTCCAACTCCCCCCAACCCCCTCTAGGACCCCCAAATCCCCCTCCCACAACTCC
>NW_020888755.1:637-1743 GCF_003945725.1 Corapipo altera
CTGCACGGCCTCCTGCATGGCCCCGAGGTGCACGGGGATGTGGGGGGCGTTGGACACGAGCCCCCCGTCCGGCCCGAAGAGGGCGCAGGAGAAGTCCAGGCGCTCCTTGATGTTGGTGGAGATGGCCGTGCGCTGCAGGATGCGGCCCATCTGCTCTGCGGGGCCACGGCACCCTCAGGGGGGCACCCCAAAACCGGGACACCCCCGGGGGACCACCAGGAGACCCCCCCAGGAACCATCCAGGAGACCCCCCCGGGGCCCCCTGTCCAGGATCTTTGATGGAGAACTGAAGGGAGCCGAGTTTGAGTCAAGGGGTCCCTGCCCATGGGGGGCACCCCAAAACTGGGACACCCCCGGGGGACCACCAGGAACCCCCCCAGGACCCCCCCGGGCCCCCCCGCCCCGGCTGGGTAAAGCCCCCCACCCACCCACGGTGCTGGACGTGGTCGAGCTGGCAGCTGAGGGGAGTCCCCCCCTTTGGGGTCCTCGGGGGGGCGCCCCAAACCTGGGACACCCCCGGGGGACCACCAGGAGACCCCCCAGGAACCATCCAGGAGACCCCCCGGGACCCCCTGTCCAGGAGCTTTGATGGAGAACTGAAGGGGGCCGAGTTTGAGTCAAGGGGTCCCTGCCCATGGGGACCCTCAGAGGGGCACCCCAAAACTGGGACACCCCGGAGGGACCACCAGGAACCCCCCCTGGAAACCCCCGGGCCCCCCAGTCCCGGCTGGGCAAAGCCCCCCACCCACCCACAGTGCTGGATGTGGTTGAGCTGGCGGCTGAGGGCAGGGGAGTCCCCGCCTTTGGGGGTCCTCAGGGGGGCACCCCAAAACCGGGACACCCCCGGGGGATCACCAGGAGACCCCCCAGGAACCACCGAGGAGATCCCTGAGACCCCCTGTCCAGGAGTTTTGATGGAGAACTGAACGGGGCTGAGTTTGAGTCAAGGGGTCCCTGCCCGTGGGGACCCTCAGAGGGGCACCCTAAAACCGGGACCCCCCCGGGGGACCACCAGGAGACCCCCCAGGAACCACCCAGGAGACCCCCCCGGAGCCCCCTGTCCAGGAGCTTTGATGGAGAACTGAAGGGGGCTGAGTTTGAGTCAA
>NW_020888755.1:1753-2616 GCF_003945725.1 Corapipo altera
CTGAGTTTGAGTCAAGGGGTCCCTGCCCATGGGGACCCTCAGGGGGGAACCCCAAAACTGGGACACCCCTGAGAATCTCTCAGGAACCTCCCCCCTCCCCCAGGAGACCCCCGGGACCCCCCAGTCCTGTCTGGGTACAGCCCCCCAAGTTGTGACAGCTGTGGGGGTCTGGAGCTGGGGGATGAGGGGATGGGAGGGTTGCGATCGTGGGGGCCCTCAGAGCGACACCCCAGAACTGGGACATCCCCCAGAGAGCCCCGGGATCCCCCCCCAGACCCCCCATCGTGGACCTGGATGGGGCTGAGCTGGGGGCCAGGGGGTCTCTGCTCACAGGGACCCTCAGAGGGGGAGCCCCAACCCAAGGAGCCCCCCCCGGGGAGCCCCGGAAACCCCCCGGACCCCCCATCCCAGCCCTGCAAAGGAGAACTGGGCAGGGCTGAGCAGGGGGCTGGGGGGTCCCTTGCCCGAGGGGACCCTCAGGAGGGGACCCCCAACCCACAGAGCCCCCCCGGGGCCCCCCCCAGAGCCCTCACCTGCAATGCTCATGAAGCGGTGGGAGAAGATGGAGAGCTGGACGGGGTCGAGTTGGGGGTCCAGGGGCCGGGGGGTCCCCGAGCCCACCTCGATGCAGATGTCCCCAAGGGGGGTCAGGGTGGCCGAGCACCCTGGCTCCACCACGATGGTGCTGGGGGGGGCACCACACAGGGGGGGGGTCGGGGAGGCCCTGGGGTCCTCACAAACCCCTCAGGGTCCCCACAAACCCCCCCCGGGGGTCCCCACAAACCCCCCAGGGTCCCCACAAACCCCTCAGGGTCCCCACAAACCTCCCAGGGTTCCCTCTGCCTCTCAGGGTCCCCACAAAC
>NW_020888756.1:0-2614 GCF_003945725.1 Corapipo altera
GCTCCTTACTCAGATTCGTTGCTAAAGTGGCCACCTTTCAGAGCTACACTTGGGTTTGGAAGGCATCACTGTCAAATCACTTACTGCCTTTGCAGTGATTCCTTTTGAGTCCAGAAGAGCTGAGAAAGGATGGGAACCTGAGGAATCCTGTGACAAATGATGTAAAAACTGTTCTGGTTGGAAAAGAAGAGCCTGGTTGCACTTAGTTTCTAGTATTGAGCCAGCAGTCCAAATGGCCACCTCCGTTAGAGATTTTCATAGAATTCACTGCCTTTAGATCACTCTTAAGTTTCTTTTTTTTTTTCTTCTTCTGTGTACAGGTTGGTGAACTTTCCCAGCAGCTGGACAGGGAATCTAAAAAATGCATGCAGCTGGAAGCCAAAAATCAGGATTTGCAAGAAGAGCTATCCACCCTGCATGGGAAGTGTGAAAACCTGGAGAAGAGCAAATGCCATCTGAAAGAAGAGCTGGCAAAACTCCAACATCATTCGGAAACTAACCTGGTAGATCGCAGCCAAATAGAACAATATAAAAGGGAGGTGGAAGAACGAGCTGGACAAGAAATAAGACAAAAACTACAAGAAGTCAATCTGTTTTTGCAAGTAAGTAAATTTCTCACAAGCGTCCATAGGCGCTATGTAGACTGTTTTTATGGTCATCAGTTATTAGTGGTTTACTTTTTGTGCCTTTTTCTGTGTGTTAGCGCTGTACTTCTGCCTTTCCTGAAGGCAGTGGGAGAAGGCAATATGGTTGGGCAGGAGGGCTGTCATGGGTGTGTAATGTGCCAGCAGGTCCCTGAATCAAAAGCCTGCCCAAGGCAGATTCCCACTTTGCAGTGCTTGGGGGTATCTCTGTCCACTGACCTGGTTCTCGTTGCTCATCCTTCAATGGGTTTTGCAACTGCCAGCTGTCATGACCAGACCTACAGGTGCTGCTTTGTCCTTGTAGGGGGAAAAAGTGCTCAGAAAAGGAGTCACTGAAGTTGTGGAGGTGGGAGATCCTCCTACTGTTTTTGAGGAATCCTTTTCCATATGCCCTGTCCTACAGAGAGAGTGTCCTTTCATTAGTAGCTTTGTATAATAGTAGCTCCAGGGTTCTGCTTTCATTGCTGCTGGTAGTGAGGAGGCACAGCTGCCTCTCTTAGTAAAGCCTTGAAATTGGGTACATGCAATT
This sequence comes from Corapipo altera, assembly GCF_003945725.1. Taxonomy (NCBI): domain Eukaryota; kingdom Metazoa; phylum Chordata; class Aves; order Passeriformes; family Pipridae; genus Corapipo; species Corapipo altera. The sequence goes on from NW_020888756.1 coordinate 1,174, forward strand.
CTCTGCTGGAGAGAGTTCACTTTTTCTTGTGGTGATTGAAGGTGCACTGTCTCCTTCAGGCACAGGCAGCCTCCCAGGACAGATTAGAACAAATCAGAGCCAGTCATCATGCTTCACTAAGAAACCAGCTAAAAGACAGAATTAGAGATCTTGAATGTGAACTGGACAGGATAAAAAATACCCAACAAGACAGTACTTTTCAAAAAGAATCCACCCAGGCAGAAGTGGAAAAGTACAAAGAGCTGTATCTGGAGGAAGTGAAAACCAGAAAAGGCCTAGCCAAGAAACTGGAAAGGTAAGTCCATGCTTTTCTGGACTGGTAATAACAGACTCCTTTTTCCTCGTGCATTTTCCTTCTAAAATCCCTTTTCTACATCTCGCCAGCATGATGTGTGAAAGCAGAACATGGCAAAATTGTGGGGAAAGTTCCTTAAGACCCTTCCCTTCATCAGACCTGTCTTCCTTTCTCTTTAGAGTTCCAGCAGTAACACCACAGTAGCGCCATTATGGCATTATTGGTGTCTTTTTCAAGTTGATGTTGTTCTAGCAGGCAGTTTTTTTGCCAATCTGTAATCTCCTCATCCTGTATGTGACAGAAAAGATGAATCTTGTGCCCTTTACTGTTTGAATAAGGAGAGGCCTCTCGGAGAAGAGAGTTGGATTCTGTGAATCAAAAATAAGAACGCTCTTTCTTGGCTTCTGTTGTAGCAGTGGGTCTGAGGTTTGAACTTTCCTTGAGAAGGCCAGGGTAGGCCAGTGTTCTTATGGAGGTGACACTTGCTGCTCCTTGCACTTAGTGTGATTTCTTTGAAACAGGCCCTCTGAACAAGCTCAGATCAAAGGATGTGCTTGTTTTGGACACTCTTAATGCCCTTGGCTTTTAGAAGTCAAGTAGTAGTCAAGGATGTGGAGGGTAACTTTGCAAAAGCCTTACTACCAAAGATGACTCTCTGTGTGCTTCTTAATGTTTCAGAGCTAATGAGAGACTTTCAGAGGCCAACACCAAGCTTCTTCGGGAGCGCCATAGAAGCAAATCTTTAATCACAAGCAGCATTGTCAGCGGACATCTGGCTGCAAGTCCACTTCTGCATTCAACTGGCCTGGGATATCTTGGGAACAGTTTGGGACTGAACAGAAGTCTCAGTCTTGGAGGAAACTTCCTAAGCCCAACAGAAAACACATTATCACCAAGAAACAGAGTTGAAGCCTATGTGGCCAAGGTGAGCATTTTGAATTGCTGTTTTTGACTACTGCTGAGGAGAATCTGTATGCAAGGTTATCCTTTTTACCCTAAAGTTCGAATCCATTTATTGTTCCATGCCATACTCTCTAATATGCCAGAGCAACTGCTAATCCTCAGAACTGTAGACAGCTATATGTGGTAAGGCCGAAGAGTTTTGGTCATCAGGTTTGTACAAATTTTCCAGAGTGGTCAAAGGCC
>NW_020888757.1:0-2613 GCF_003945725.1 Corapipo altera
TGCAGGCGGTGGCCCTGGGCCAGTGCCACAAGTTCCTGGAGGAGCTGGCACGGGTGGGCAGCGCCTGCGCCCTGGACGCCTGTGCCGAGCAGCACAACCTCAGCCAGCAGGTGGGAAAGGGGGGCTTGGGGGGCTTCAGGGGGGCTTCGGGGGCTCAGGGGGCTTCGGAGGGGCCCAGGACACCCCTGGGGCTCAGGGGGCTTCAGGGGGACCCAGGGTGTCCCAGGGGTTTGGGGGGATTTGGGGGACCCAGGATGTCCTGGGAGCTCGGGAGGTTTTGGGGTTTTTGGGGCTTCTGGGGGCTTGGGGGGCTTCGGGGGGGCCCAGGATGTCCCAGGGGTTTGGGGGAATTTGGGGGGGCCCGGAATGTCTTGTGGGCTCAGGGGGCTTCAAGGGGGTCCAGGATGTCCCGTGGGCTCGGGGGGCTTCAGAGGGACCCAGAATGTCGGGGGCTTTTTGGGGTTTTGGGGTTTCTGGGGGCTTTGGGGGCTTCTGTGGCTTTTGGGGTCTTCAGGGCTTTGGGGCTTCTGGGGGCTTTTGGGGGCTTGGGGGTCTCCATGGCCTCTTTTGGGGGGTCCCTGTGCCCCATTTAGGGTGTCCCAGTGGTCCCATTTGGGGGGTCCCTGTGCCCCATTTAGAGTGTCCCAGTGGTCCCATTTGGGGGGGTCCCTGTGCCCCATTTGGGGGGTCCCTTTGCCCCATTTGGAGTGTCCTGGTGGCCCTGTTTGAGGGTCCCTCTGCCCCATCTGGGATGTCTCCATGCCCCATTTGAGGTGTTCTGGTTGGCCCCATTTGGGGGGTCCCGGTGCCCCATTTGGGGGGTCCCGGTGCCCCATTTGAGGTGTTCTGGTTGGCCCCATTTGGGGTGTCTGGGTGCCCCATTTGGGGGGTCCCTGTGCCACATTTGAGGAGTTCTGGTTGGCCCCATTTGGGGTGCCCTGGTGCCCCCCTGACCCCCGTGCCCCCTGGGCAGCTGCTGCCCAAGCACTGCGCCGCCACCATCAGCAGAGCCCGCGGGAAGAAGCCCCCGAAACAGCCCCCCAGGAAGGGGGAGCCCGAGAGGGACAAACCGGGCACCGAGAGCCGGCGCAGGGACAGGACCCTCACCACCAAGTGAGGGCACCGGGGTGGGGGGCACCGGGGGGGCACTGGGGGCACGGGGGAATCATCCCCGTGGGGTCACGGGGCGGCTGGTGGGGGCTGGTGGCCACCAGACCTTGGGTGTGGTGGCCACGTGGGGACACGGCGGGATTGTCCTCGTGGGACACGGATTGTCCCTGTGGGGTCACAGATTGTCCCCACTGGGCACAGATTGTCCTGGTGGGACATGGATTGTCCCCTTAGGGTGGCTGGTGGGGGCCGGTGGCCACCAGACCTTGGGTGTGGTGGCCTCGTGGGGACACAGCAGGATTGTCCCCGTGGGACATGGATTGTCCCTGTGGGGCACAAATTGTCCCCATGGGGCACAGATTGTCCTGGTGGGACATGGATTGTCCCCACGGGGTCACAGATTGTCCTCACAGGGTCACGGATTGTTCCTGTGGGACAGATTGTCCCCATGAGTCACAAATTGTCCCCGTGGGACATGGATTGTCCCCATGGGACACAGATTGTCCCCATAAGTCACAAATTGTCCCCATAAGTCACAAATTGTCCCCATGGGACACAGATTGTCCCTGTGGGGTCACAAGTGGTCCCCATGGGACACAGATTGTCCTGGTAGGACATGGATTTTCCCCATGAGTCACAAATTGTCCCTGTGGGACACAGATTGTCCTGGTGGGACACGGATTGTCCCCATGGGACAGATTGACCCTGTGGGGTCATGGATCATCCCCATGGGAGAGACTGTCCCCATGGGACACAGATTGTCCCCATAAGTCACGAATTGTCCCTGTGGGACACAGATTGTCCTGGTGGGACATGGATTTTCCCCATGAGTCACGAATTGTCCCTGTGGGACACAGATTGTCCTGGTGGGACATGGATTGTCCCTGTGGGACACAGATTGTCCCTGTGGGACACAGATTGTCCTGGTGGGACATGGATTGTCCCCGTGGGGTCCCAGCCTGTCCCTGTGGGGTCCCGGCCTGTCTGACAGCCCCGTCCCCCCCCAGCCTGGACAAGCTGCACATGACCCTGTGTGAGCTGTCCCTGAGCCTGAGCCACGTCCCCACTGTCACCGTGTTCGGGCACACGCTGAGCCCGGCCGAGTACCTGAGCAGCCACCTGGAGACCCGGCTCACCAGGTGGGGACACCTGGGGACATCTGGGGGGGACACTTCGGGGACGCCAGGGGGGCTGTGGGGCAGGCTGGGACACCCCACAGCCCCCCACAGCCCCCACAGCACCCCACAGCACCCTAGAGCCCCCCAGAGACCCTCATAGCACCCCAGAGCCCTTCACAGCACCCACAGCACCCCAGAGCCCCGTCCAGCCCCCCTCAGCCCTTTATAGCCCCCCCACAGCCCTCCCAGCCTTATACAGCCCCCCCCCAGGCCCCCCAGCCCTTTACAGCCCCCACAGCCACTCCAGTCCTTTATAGTCCCCCCACATCTCCCACAGCCCCCCACAGAACCCCACATCCCCCCCAGCCCTTTATAGCCCCCCCAT
>NW_020888758.1:0-649 GCF_003945725.1 Corapipo altera
GGGAAGTGCCAGATTCTGTCCCTGGGATGGGGCAACCCCAGATGTACAGATAGACTGGGAATGACATGCTGCATAGCAACGCTGGAAAATGACCTCTGGGGTCCTGGTGGATGGCCAACTGGCCAAGAGTCAGTGGTGTCCTGGTGGGGGTACACAAGGGTTTTCAGACACACGAGTCCTTCCCTTGCACACACACAGACAGTTCATGGCAGCAGGGTCAGTATCTCCTGGGACTCTTGCTGCCATGCCTGGAGCCTGGAAGCAACCCAGCCCTTGGGGGGTACCACCTGCTCTGCCACTATCTGAGAAGCCCCACAACCTGAGGGATGGACATAGGGAGCTCTGTCCACAGAAGCACATCTCAGAACTGCATCCAGGGGCTTTGTCAGGGTTTAGTACAGTAAATTAAAAGTGACATCGAAACCGTCTTTGTTCCACATAACTTCAAAGCTCCCCCAGGAGGTTGATGGCAATTGTACTTGCTCAGGGTCATCTCCCCACACCCACACCAGGTGTGTGCTCAAGACTTGTCTGTTCAATGCAGAGACACCCTGTCTAGTCCTTCCGTGTCTCTCCAGGTAAAGCTAAAGAACCTCTGTGGACTGGGTGAGAAGCCAGTGCACATGGGAATAGCACCCATCCCTGCTGG
>NW_020888758.1:749-2613 GCF_003945725.1 Corapipo altera
AGAGGCTGCATCGCCATGAAGTTCAAAGCAGGTGGGACTAAGCAAAGGAAAGGATGGACTGCAGTTCTCTGAAGGACAGAGAGTAAAGCAAGGAAAGAGGAACGGTTCGACAAAAATAAGAGTAGTGAGTATTCCGAGGGAATGCTTTAGGGAGCAGAGGGAGGAACGGACGGGAGGATAGTTCGGAGACTGAGTTCTGTGAAGAACTTACCAGGCAGGACGACAGGTTCGAGGGACATGCACGGTCACCCCTGCCGCCAACCGTGCGCACCGAGCAGAACCGCGACCAGTGCAACCAACCCCGCTCCCTGCCAACGTCGAATGCGTTGATCCACTGCCCGGTCTCTCGCTGCCCCCGACAGTCCTGGTTCTCTGCTCCTGCCGGACCACCTCCTTTCCACCTCCTCTCCCTCCTCTGCCTTCCTCTCCCTCCCCTGCCCTCCTCAGACAGTTTCGCCCCGGCACTGTTCCCCTCAACCGACTGCAGATGTGTTAGTTCCAGTACATCTAGTTCGGGTGCGAAAGCCTGTTCCCTGGTCCTCTGAGCAAGAGGAGAAGGAGGAGGGACACAGCAGTGTTCACTCACGGAGACTGCATCTCCATGAAGTGAAAAGTAACTTGGAGATGCCATTCCACGTCCGAGTTTTCTCTGGGGAAGGTACTTCTCCCATGCACTGCCTCGCCGTAGCGCTGGTGCCACAGTCCCAGACAAAACTTCAAGTGGTCCAAGTGCTCCTGCTGTCAGCAGGGATGTTTCCCGGGACAGACCAGGAGGGGTTGAACCGGGCTGTCGAACCCGGAGGGATGTTCTGCCTCTCGTGCCCCTCCACCGTTCTCAAAAACGCGTGCCCTGGAGAACTATTCAGTAGTCTCCCCGGGCAAGCAAAAGAGAGATGAGAGGGAAGAGATGATGACGACGAGAAAAGTTCATGGTCTGTCAATCTTGAGTTCCCCGATACTCATCCGCTCCCCTGCCAACCAGTCCGGTCCCGTCGCCTCCGCGGTGCAGAGTCCCGACCGCCGCCCCACCGTCCCGCTACCGCCTCTCTCACCTGTCCTCCGCATCAAGTCGGCATGTCATTCCCAGTCTATCCGTACATCTGGGGTTGCCCCATCCCAGGGACAGAATCTGGCACTTCCCCTTGTTGAACTTCCTCTGGTTGATGATTGCCCAAACCTCTGATTTGAGGTCTCTCTGCAGGGTCTCCCTCTTCCATGAGGCCCTAGAGTGTCACAATGTCCCCTTGATTCCAGGGGAATCTGCAGTGTCCAGTGTTCCAGGTGTTACATGAAGCCCCATATTGTCACAATGGCACTAAAATGAGAGAGGATCTCCTGCCTAAACGACTTAGTAAATCAGAAGTTTTATCTTAGAGAAAAATGATATCCTAATTCTTTTAAGACTACAATTATTTTTAGGAGAGCGAATGTGGATGATACATGGAAACTAATAGAGAGTGTATCATATGCCCATCTCCAAGAAAGTAGTTTACAGGCCTCAGAAAGCTTCTTTAATAAGAGATTGTTCTGTTAAGAAGAAAGTCAATTAAATATTGTTTAAGCAAATGGTAAGTTTTAGTTGGTCCTAGAACATTTAATTTAGGGGTTAGAGGTCAGATAGATCAGTCAGAGATGGTACGAGGCCTGCTTAGCGAGAAGACCACTCTCCAAACATGACTGTCCCTCCAAGAAGAAATGGACGCTAGATGGCAGTATTGCTCCACGAATAAAATCCCAGATGCCATTCGACCCCAAAATCACAACCCTGCTTGTGAAGGGGGGCGGGGTCTTTCAAGAGTCACTGTCTTTATATTCCAAAATTTATACTGATTCTTTGATCTATGCATGGCAGAGTACCCCCATG
>NW_020888759.1:0-2612 GCF_003945725.1 Corapipo altera
GAGAGTGGTGGGAATGGAACTGGATCCATTTGGGATCCTGGCACCAGTGGTGTCCCCAGGGATCAGTGCTGGGCCCAGAGAGTGGTGGGAATGGAACTGGATCCATTTGGGATCCTGGCACCAGTGGTGTCCCCAGATATCAGTGCTGGGCCCAGAGAGTGGTGGGAATGGAGCTGGATCCATCTGGGATCTGGTCACTGGTGGTGTCCCATTGAGTGGTGGGAATGGAACTGGATCCATTTGGGATCCAAGCACCAGTGGTGTCCCAGTGCTGGACCCGGAGAGTGGTGGGGATGGAGCTGGATCCAGTTGGGATCTGGGCACCAGTGGTGTCCCCAGGGATCAGTGCTGGGCCCGGAGAGTGGTGGGAATGGAGCTGGATCCTTTTGGGATCTGGTCACTGGTGGTGTCCCAGAGAGTGGTGGGAATTGAGCTGGATCCATTTGGGATCTGGTCACTGGTGGTGTCCCAGTGAGTGGTGGGAATGGAGCTGGATCCATTTGGGATCCAAGCACCAGTGGTGTCCCCAGGGATCAGTGCTGAGCCTGGAGAGTGGTGGGGATGGAGTTGGATCCATTTGGGATCTGGGCACCAGTGGTGTCCCAGTGCTGGGCCCAGAGAGTGGTGGGAATAGAGCTGGATCCATTTGGGATCTGGTCACTGGTGGTGTCCCATTGAGTGGTGGGGATGGAGCTGGATCCATTTGGGATCCGGGCACCAGTTGTATCCCCAGGGATCAGTGCTGGGCCCGGAGAGTGGTGGGAATGGAACTGGATCCATTTGGGATCTGGGCACCAGTTGTGTCCCCAGGGATCAGTGCTGGGCCTGGAGAGTGGTGGGAATGGAGCTGGATCCATTTGGGATCTGGTCACTGGTGGTGTCCCAGTGCTGGGCCCGGAGAGTGGTGGGAATGGAACTGGATCCATCTGGGATCTGGGCACCAGTGGTGTCCCCCGGGATCAGTGCTGGGCCCGGAGAGTGGTGGGAATGGAGCTGGATCCCATTGGGATCCGGGCACCAGTTGTATCCCCAGGGATCAGTGCTGGGCCCAGTCCCGTTCCGTGTCTTTCCTGATGACCTGGATGAGGGGATGGAGTCCCACCATCAGCAAACAGGTGACACCGAGCTGGGGGGAGTGTGGATCTGCTGGAAGGCAGGAGGGCTCTGCAGAGGGACCTGGACAAGCTGGATCCATGGGATGATTCCATGGTTCCACAAGGGCCAAAATCCACCGGGGATTTTCGGTTGTGTCCCAAATCCCCTCCAAAAATCCTGGGCTGGGCACAGAGCTCGGGAATTTGGGCAGCAAAATCCACCCGGGATTTTCTGTTGGGTCTTCCCAAATCCCCTCCAAAAATCCTGGGTTGGGCACAGAGCTCGGGAATTTGGGCAGAAAAATCCACCCGGGATTTTCAGTTGGGTCTTCCCAAATCCCCTCCAAGAATCCAGGGTTTAGCATAGAGCTCGGGAATTTGGGCAGCAAAATCCACCTGGGATTTTCCATTGGATCCCGAATTATTTCCAAAAATCCAGGGCTGGGCACAGAGCTCGGGAACTTGGGCAGCAAAATCCACCCAGGATTTTCCATTGGATCCCAAATTATCTCCAAAAATCCAGGGTTTGGCACAGAGCTCAGGAATTTGGGCAGCAAAATCCACTCGGGATTTTCCATTGGGTCTTCCCAAATCCCTCCTAAAAATCCAGGGTTTAGCATAGTGCTCGGGAATTTGGGCAACAAAATCCACCCAGGATTTTCTGTTGTGTCCCAGATCCCTCCAAAAATCCAGAGTTGGTCACAGAGCTCGGGAATTTGGGCAGCAAAATCCACCTGGGATTTTCTGTTGGGTCTTCCCAAATCCCTCCTAAAAATCCAGGGTTGGGCACAGAGCTCGGGAATTTGGGCAGCAAAATCCGCCCGGGATTTTCCGGTGGATCCTAAATCCCCTCCTCCAGCGGCCGTGGGTATCATCCACATCCGGAGCACGTCGGAGATTCCCGGCCTCACCCCCCAGAGCTTCAAATCCGGGATCAAATCCAGGTGGGGAAGGAAAGGAAGGAGCCCAGCGTGGAAACCCCTCTGGGCGGACCCTCCACGGGCAGAATTCCCGCTCTGTCCCGACGGATCAGCCCCCGGAATGTCCCACCTGAAGAGCTGGTAGAAGGCGTGTTTGTGCTTGTTGTTCCAGTCCTCCAGGTCGATCCGTAGGGAATAGTCCCCCTGGCTGGTGAGCCGGTGGATGTTGTCGTTGCCCAGCCAGAACTCCCCGCTCAGGGCCCCGAAGCCGTCCCGGTACTCGCTCCACGTCCGGTTGAAATCCACGGAGCCGTCCTGGCGCCGCTGGATCACCGTCCAACCCCCCCCTGCCGGGACAGAGGGACAACGGGAATGGCCAGGGAGAATGGGAGTGTCCAGGGAAAACACAGAGGGGGGGGGGGGCACAGAGAGGGACTGGAGGGGTGGAAGCCTCGGGGGATCCGTGTGGAGGGTGGGAAGGGAGTGGGATCCACATCCCTGGGAGTGTCCAAGGAAAAGCTGGAGCCACCGGGGATAGCGGGAGGTGTCCCTGGACATGGAATGGGATGGGATTTAAGGGCCCTTCCCACCCAAACCA
>NW_020888760.1:0-2612 GCF_003945725.1 Corapipo altera
CGTCTCCTCGGTGGCCCGGGCCTCGCTCTACGACATGCAGCGCTTCGAGCGGGACCCCTACGGGGAGCGGGCGCGCTATTCCGCCTTCTGAGGTGAGCGCCGGCGGCGCCGACCCCCGCGGAGCCGCGGCCCCGGCGCTCGGTAACGGCCTCTCCCCCCCAGGGTCGCCGTGGAGCCCCCCCGGGACTCGCCAACGCTGCCGTGGCCTCGCGGCCCCCGGACGCCGACACTGCGTCAGGTCAGATGTGCCCCGGGTCGCTGCTGCTGCTGCCACCGTGTCCCACCCCTGTCACCATCCTGTCCCTCCCCTGTCACCATCCTGTCCCACCCCTGTCACCACCATGTCCCACCCCTGTCACCTTGTTGTCCCTCCCCTGTCACCATCCTGTCCCACTCCTGTCACCTTGTTGTCCCTCCCCTGTCACCATCCTGTCCCACCCCTGTCACCTTGTTGTCCCTCCCCTGTCACTGGGACGCCCCTTTCCCTGCTGGAGCAGGGGCTGTCACTGCTGTTTCCCAGCACCTGGGTGTCCTGTGTCTGGGTGTCCCATGTCTGGGTGTCCTCATGTCCAGGTGTCCCCTTGTCCAGTGTGTCCACATCAGGGTGTCCCCATGTCCAGGTGTCCCGTGTCTGGGTGTCCCATGTCTGGGTGTCCTATATCCGGCTGTCCCCTTGTCCAGTGTGTCCATGTCTGGGTGTCCCCATGTCCTGGTCTCCCAGCACCCCGCTGTCCCCGTGTCCCGCTGTCCCTGTGTCCCCCTGTCCCCATGTCCCCCTGTCCCCATGTCCCCCTGTCCCCATGTCCCGCTGTCCCCATGTCCCGCTGTCCCCGTGTCCCCCCACCCCTCTCACCTCTCCGCTCTTTTCCAGGTGTGGCCCCGGACGGAGCCGCGTCCCCCCCCCCCCTGAGCCCCCCCTTTTTGTACGGCGCTCCCCCGGCCCCCCCCGGGTCACCCCCGGCCTCGCCCGCCCGTTTTCCAGCAAAATAAACGTTTTCACCGAATTTCGAAGCCTGGGGTCGTTCCTGGGGGCGGGGTCTGGAGGGGCGGGGCGATCCCCGACCAATCAGAGCGGCACTGGATACAAAACCCGCGCGGAATATGCAAAACGACTGGAGGGGCGGGGCGAGGCGAATGCAAATGTAACTGCGCTGTCGGCCAATCAGGCTGAAGGAAGGGAGTGTTCGGACAAAGGGGTGTGGTTATGCAAATTAAGCAAGCGGTGGGTTCTAAAGGGACGGTGGGAGGGGTCAGCGCGGGGGGTCCGGGAGGTCCCGTCCCCCTCCCCTTCCTCCTATCGATCCTTCTATCGGAGCGATCGATCCCGACCGATATCGATCCCCCCCGTCCGTTCCGAGCCCGCCCCGGTCTCATTTGCATAGCCCCGCCCAGGTCTCATTTGCATAGCCCCGCCCAGGTCTCATTTGCATAGCCCCGCCCCCGACTCCCATCAGCCCTTTCCCCCTCCCTTTACGCGCACGCGCGCTGGGCGTCGCCCCGCCCCTCTCCCGGCATCTCCCTCTGCCAAATTTGCATGTCCCCGCCCCCACCGCGACGGAGCGCGAGGATTGGCTGTTCCCCCGTGCTCATTTGCATGTCCCGGCCCCGCCCCCGCGATGGCGGAGCGCGAGGAGCGGCGGTTCGTGGAGCTGCCCCGGGACTCGGTCCGGCTCATGGCCGAGAGCGCGGGGCTCGAGCTCAGCGACGACGTGGCCGCGCTGCTCGCAGAGGACGTTTGTTACCGGCTCAGGGAGGCCACGCAGGTACCGGGGCAGGGGGGAACCGGGGGGAACCGGGGGGAACCGGGGGGAACCGGGGGGACGCGGGGTCCGGGGGCGATCCCGGTAACGCTCCGGGTCCCGATCTCCAGCCTGGAAACGATCCCGGTCCCGTTCCCGGGGACGGTCCCGGTAATGAGGGCGGTACCGATCCCAATCGCGCTCCCGGTAACGATCCCGGAAGCGATCCCAATTCTGGTCCCAGTCCCGGTAACGATCCCGGTCCCGTTCCCGGTTGCGATCCCAACCCCAATCCCAGTCCCTGGTCCCTTGTCCCGGTTCCGGTCCCAATCCCGTTCCCGGTGTCCCAGAACAGCTCCCAGTTCCTCAAACACACCCGGCGCCGCCGCCTCACCGTGGAGGATTTTAACCGGGCCCTGCGCTGGAGCAACGTCGAGGTGGGGAGGGGGCTTTGGGGGGGGTGTCGGGGGTCCTGGGGACACTGGGGACACTGGGAGGGGGTGGGGACAGTGGGGACACTGGTGGGGTTGGGGACACTGGTGGGGCTGCGTCCCACTCACTGGTCCCAGCAGCACAACCGTGCTGGGGATTGGGGTCCCCCCAAATCCCAGGGGGTCCCTGGGGGCCGGGGGGGGGTGGGAAGTGCCAGTCCGGGGGTGTCACCGCCGTGTCCCCCCCATGTCCCCCCAGGCCGTGTGCGGGTTCGGCTCCCAGGACTCGCTGCCCTTCCGGGCCATCAAGGAGGGCGACCTGTTCTTCCAGGAGGACCGGGAGGTGAACCTGGTGGAGCTGGCGCTGGCCACCAACATCCCCAAGGGCTGTGCCGAGACGGCTGTGAGAGGTGGGGACCCCCTGGGACCCCCAACTTCCCCC
>NW_020888761.1:0-2612 GCF_003945725.1 Corapipo altera
TGAGGGCCAGCGCTGGGCCCAGGGCAGGGCAGGGCCATCCCTGGGGACAGGGGCACTGGGGACGCTGTGTCCCAGGGCCAGCCCAGTGTGGAGCCAGAGCCCTGCTAGGCTGCCAGTCCCTGGCAGCCCCTGCCTGGGCCAGCTCAGCAGAGCTGAGCCAGCATTGCCCAGTGCTCCCCAGTGCCTGCCCAAACTGGAGATCCCAGTCACCCACCTGTGCCCATTGCCCGTCAGCTCCTTTATCTCCCAGCTCCCTGTTTCCCTGACCCCGGGGTACTGGTGGTACAAGAAGAGGGTCAGTGGTAGCTCTGTGTTCAGCCAAGGGGTTGGAATGGGAACAGGGAGAATTGTGCTCAGACACGCTGCGTTTGGGGCTGGACTGAGCCCTGGGGTGTCCCAGAGGGAAAGCTCTGGGAAGGGATGGGCAGGAGGACATGGGTGGATCAGGTTTTGGGGGCTGTTGGAGGATGGATTGTGTCATTGTGGGATTGTCTCCACAGGGTATGCAGCTGCTTTCAGCTCCCTGCCCACCCCCTTGGACCCCCAGGTGCCTGGGCCCTTCCAGGGGCAGCTGCCCCGTGCAGGAAGCTGGAGGGATGCCGGGGAAGGTGGTTGGATGTGTGCCGCAGGCGGGATGGACTCTGTGCCAGGGCTGGGCTTGTGGCCAGGGCTGGGGGCTGTGCCCAGCCGGGCTTTGTCCCGGGGGCTCTCGGGGAGGGGGCAGGGAGGAGTCCCGGCAGGGACAAATGTGCTCCTGCCCTTGTGCAGCCTCAGCCAGCGCTGCCCAGGCCCAGAGGAAGATGAAGGTCGCTGTGCTCAGCGTGGCCCTGCTCTTCACCATCCTGCTGAGCCCCCCGGCAGATGCCAAGGTGAGAGCCTATCTGTGACATCACATTCTTCCTGTGACTTCACATCCTCCTCTGTGACATCATTCCTTCCTCTGACAGCACATCCTCCCTGTGACAGCACATCCTGTGACATCATATCGTTTGTGTGACAGCACATTCTCCACATTCTTCCTGTGACATCACATCCTTCACATCCTCCGTTATGACATCGAAGCTCCCCTGTGACATCATATCCTCCCTGTGGCATCAAATCCTCCAGTGACATCACAGCTTCTCTGGGACATCACATCCTCCCATGACTTCAGAGTTCCCCTGTGATATCAAGTCCTCCACTGTGACATCACATCCTCATCTGTGACGTCTCATCCCTGCTGTGACATGATATCCTCTGGTGACATCACATTGTCCTGTGTGACATCACATCCTTCACATCCTCCCTGTGACATCAAATCCTCCTCTGTGACATCACATCCTTCGTGTGACATCATATCTTTCCTATGACATCACAACTCTTCTGTGTTATCATGTTCTCCTGTGTGATATCACATCCTCATCTGTTGCATCATATCCTTCCTGTGACATCACATCCTTCTCTGCTACATCATATCCTTCTCTGTGACGTCACAGCTCCCCTGTAAAATCACATCCTCCTCTGTGACATCACATACTCTTATGTGACATCACATCCTACTCTGTGACATCACATCCTCCCTGTGACATCACATTTCCAGATCTTCCCGGTTCGTTTTGTTTCTCAGCTCTGCCTGGCTCCGGGGCACAGCTCGACCTTCGGCTCTGCCCGGCTCCTTTTGACTCTCAGGTCTCCCCGGCTCCTTCCAGCCCTCAAGAGTTCACAGTGACATCGCTTTGAGGTCCTTTGATATCAGCCCAATGCTGCTCATCTGTGGCACAGCGGGGCCTCCTGGAGCCATGGGGACATTGGGACACTCCAGGGACACATGGAATCAAGGCTGCCCCTTGACCCTACAGAACCTCCTGGTGCCCTGGGGCACCTCGGACACTTCCTGGCCTCTGGATGGCAAGGAGGAGCCTGTGACAATGCAGGGTCTCAGGGACCCAAAGGCACCCTGTGACACTGGGGCACCTCGTGGTTATCGGTCTCTTCGGACAGTTCTGTTCAACCACAGAGAGGCAAAACAGCAGAGCCTGAGCGTGTTGATCCAAACTATTCCCATCTCACCTGAAGATGTCCCTGCTAACAGAGGTCCTGTGTGTTCCCTCTGCTCTCTGGGCACTTGCATCCTTTGAGAGCTGCCCATCACTCCAGTAGCTGAGAGCACAGGGCGGGGGATCCCCTGGAGGGGGAGCAGAGACATCTTTCCTAGATCACCTTGCTCAGAGCCCCATCCAAGCTGACCCTGAATGTTTGCAGGGATGGGGCATCCACCACCTCCCTGCAAATGTGTTCCACTGTTTCATTCTTATCATCAAACGTTTCTTCCCTCTCTCCAGTTTGAACCTCCCCTCTTTCAGTTAAACTCCCTCACTCCCTGTCCTATTGTGACAGGCCCTACTGAACCCTTTGCCCACATGTCTCTAAGAAGCTGCCTTGAAGTACTGGAAGGCCCCAAGGAGGTCTCCCCACAGCCTTTTCTTCTGCAGGCTGAGGAGACCACAGTCTCTCAGTCTGTCTCCATCAGGGAGGTACTGCAGCCCTGTGATCCCCTGGGTGGCCTCCTCTGGAAGTGCCCCAAGAGGTCCGTGTCTTTGCTGTGCTGAGGAGCCCATGGAGCTGCAGGAGAT
>NW_020888762.1:0-2611 GCF_003945725.1 Corapipo altera
ACAATTTTTACCTCAAAATTTGTCTTGGAAATGGGAATTTTGGCCTTAAAATGGAAGATTCGAGGCCTGAAACAAAAAATTTGGCCTTAAAACCGGGAATGTTTTTCCTCAGGATTGAAAATGGGGTGGGAGGAGCCGCTTTGGGATTGTTTTATTTTTGTTATTTCCTGTTTTTTGGGATTGTTTTATATTTGTTATTCCCTGGGTTTTTTTTAGGAGAATCCAACACCAAACTCAGTAAGTCCAAACCACCCCTGGGATGATTTTAATGGCAAAAAAAGTCCTCATTTTAAAGGAATTTTGGGCTCTTTTGGACCCAGAAATCGAGGAATTTTTATTTAATAAAGACAATTTTCCCGCTCTCTTCCTGCCTCGTCTTTCCAGAGGAACGCGACAGGAAAATCAGTTAAGTGTCGTTTTTTGTGGTGTTCTTGGGGTAAAACTCCCTGGGTTTGGGGCAGGGAGATCCTGCCCTGGAAAAAAAAGGGGAAAAAAGGAATTTCCCCCCAAATTTCAGCCCAAATTTGTGCTTTTCCTGCAGGAAAATAACCCCAAAAATCCCATTTTTTCCCTCCACAGCCAAACTCGCCGGGGAAGTCCGTGAGTGCTGCTCCTTATTTCCCAACTCAGCTGCTGGTTTTGGGCTAAAAATCCTCAATTTTGGGCTTAAAACCCTCAATTTTGGGCTTAAACCCCTCAGTTTTGGGGTAATTTTGTCCCTTTTCCTGGATTAATCCCTGTTTTCCCTCGTCCCACAGGGAGACTCACGGCGCTGGTGGGTGAGGAATCTTTCCTTAATTTCAATTTGGGGTTAATTATTAATTGTTACTAAGTAAAATTAGGAATATAAAAATGGGAAAAAAATTAGAAATATAAAAATGGGAGAAAATAGAAATATGAAAATGGGAAAAAATTAGAAATACAGCCATGGAAAAAATTAGGAGTATAAAAATGGAAAGAATTTAGAGATATAAAAATGGAAAAAATTTCAAATTATAAAAATGGAAAAAAAATTGGAAATATAAAAATGTAAAAAACTTAGAAATATAAAGATGGAAGAAAATTAGAAATATAAAAATGGAAAAAAATTAGAAATATAAAAATGGAAAAGAATTAGACATATAGAAATGGGAAAAATAGAAATATAAAATTGGAAAAAAATTAGAAATAGAAAAAATGGAAAAAATGAGAAATATAAAAATGGAAAAAAATTAGAAATACAGAAATGGGGAAAATTAGAAATAGAAAAATGGGAAAAAATTGGAAATACAAAAATGGAAAAAATTAGAAATATAAAAGTGGAAAAAATAGAAATATAAAAATGGAAAAAATTAGAAATATGAAGATGTAATAAAATTAGAAATATAAAGATGTAAGAAATTAGAAATATAAATGAAAAAATTAGAAATAGAAAAATAGAAAAAAATTAGAAATAAAAGTGCAAAAAAGAGAAATATAAAAATGGAAAAAATTAGAAATATGAAAATGCAAAAAATTAAATTAGAAATCTGAATGTAAAGAAATGCCCCCCAGGTGCCCCCAAGCCTCTGATTTGGGTGTTTTTTCTCCTCTCTCCCCTCCAGCCGAGCGCGACTCCGGGCTCCGTAAGTGCCGCCATTCCCTGGATCTGGGGCTCCCAAAATTGGGAATTCTGCCCCTCCCTGGGCTGGAATTGGGGGGTTCCCCCCCTGAGAACCCATTCCATGGCTTAGAGCTGATTCTAGTCCAGTTAAATTCAATATATTGGTTATTAAATCCTCTCTCTGTTGGGAATTGAGGATGGTGACGGTTAAAATTGGTCAGAAATGATCACATGAAAGATTATATTTCATTTAGAGTTCATTAATTACCACTCATTCCAATTTGTTCACTTTATTTCTCTGGGTTTAAGAATTTATTCACTTTATTTCTGTGGTTTTTTCAGGGAAGCTCCGCTCAGAGCTCGGTGAGTGTTGGGAGGGGGGAAAAGGAGCCCTGAAAACCTGAGTTTTTAGTGTTGTTTTAAATTTTAATTTCTAATTTTAACCTTCAGCCTTGCTTTGAAATCGAGCTTTTATATTTTATATGTTATATTTTATATGTTATATTTTATATATTATATTTTATATATTATATTTTATATTTTGTATTTTATATTTTATACTTTATATATTGCATTTTGTATTTTATATTTTATATCTTACATTTTATATTTTAATTTACATTTTATATTTTACATTTTACAATTTATGTTTTATATTTTATAATTATATTTTAAGCTTTAATTTTATATTTTAATTTTGTATTTTGTATTTTATATTTTACATTTTATACTTTGCATTTTACATTTTATATTTTATACTTTGTATTTTATATTTTATATTTACATTTTATATTTTAAGTTTTACATTTTACATTTTACATTTTAATTTTGCATTTTATACTTTACATTTTACACTTTATATTTTACATTTCCCATTTTACATTTTATATTTTAATGTCACATTTTCCATTTCATACTTTATATTTTCTAGTTATATTTTCTATTTCTATTTTTATTTTATATTTATATTTTCTATTTCTATTTTCTATTTCTATTTCTATTTCTATTTTTAATTTCTATTTCTATTTC
>NW_020888763.1:0-480 GCF_003945725.1 Corapipo altera
AAAGCAAGAGAGAAAGGAAAATCGGGAAAGGAAAGGACGGACTGCAGTTCTCTGAAGGACAGAGAGTAAAGCAAGGAAAGAGGAACGGCTCGACAAAAATAAGAGTGGTGAGTATTCCGAGGGAATGCTTTAGGGAGCAGAGGGAGGAAGGGACGGGAGGATAGTTCAGAGACCGAGCTCTGTGAAGAACCTGCCAGGAAGAACGGCAGCCTCGAAGGACCTGCACGGTCGCGCCTGCCGCGGCCCCCACGGTCCCCGACCGCCAGCCGCGCGCACCGAGCAGAACCGCGACCAGCACCACCAACCCCGCTCCCCAGCAGCGCCGTATTCGCCCATCCACCGCCCGACCTCTCGCTACCCCCGACAGCCCCGGTTCTCTGTTCCGTCCGGGTCGCCTCCTTTCCGCCTCCTCTCCCTCCTCTGCCTTCTTCTTCCTCCCCTGCCCTCCTCCGGCAACTCCGCCCCGGCACTGTGCCCGTT
>NW_020888763.1:580-2611 GCF_003945725.1 Corapipo altera
GGGGGGGGCACGAGAGGCAGAACATCCCTCCGGGTTCGGCAGCCCGGTTCAACCCCTCCTGGCCTGTCCCGGGAAGCATCCCTGCTGGCAGCAGGAGCACTTCTGCTGGTGACAAAGACCACTTGGAGATTTGTCAGGGGCTGTGGCACCAGCGTTGCGGAGAGGCAGTGCATGGGAGAAGCACCTTCCCCAGAGAAAGCTCGGACGTGGAATGGCATCTCCAAGTTGCTTTGGACTTCATGGACATGCAGTCTCCGTGAGTGAACACTGCTGTGACCCTCCTCCTTCTCCTCTTGCTCAGAGGACCAGGGAACAGGCTGTCGCACATGAACTAGATATGTTGGAAGTAACACATCTGCAGTAGGTTGAGGGGAACAGTGCCGGGGTGAAATTGTCTGAGGAGGGCAGGGGAGGGAGAGGAAGGCAGAGGAGGGAGAGGAGGCTGAGAGGAGGTGGCCCGGTCGGAGCAGAGAACCGGGGTTGTGGAGGGCAGAGAGAGGCCGGGTGGCGGATCGGCGCATTCGGCGCTGCTGGGGAGCGGGGCTGGCGGCCCTGGCCGCGGTTCTGCTCGGTCCGCGCGGCTGGTGGCCGGGGACCGTGGGGACCGCGGCAGGCGTGACCGTGCAGGTCCTTCGAGGTTGCCGTTCTTCCTGGCACGTTCTTCACAGAGTTCGGTCTCTGAACTATCCTCCCGTCCGTTCCTCCCTCTGCTCCCTAAAGCATTCCCTCGGAATACTCACCACTCTTATTTTTGCCGAAACGTTCCTCTTTCCTTGTTTTACTCTCCGTCCTTCAGAGAACTTCCGCAGCCCTCATTTCCCGTTTCCTACTTTCTTTTCTCTCTTGCTTTGCTTAGTCCCACAGTTGTCCGTTCTTCAGTGACTCCACCAATCCACCTCTTTCCCGCACTCCTGTCTCCAGCAAATTCTAACGGACACTTCCACTACTACATCCCTTGACATTCTCTTAAAATTCTTCTCCGTGTGCTCCTGACTCTTTCTGTGTCCTTTATCCTGGGAAACAACCTCCAGTGCAAAACGCAATTCTGACTGCTTTTCCTCTTTATCTCCCCGCCAGTGTCTGCAGGCAGAGTCCACGTGCAGCAGGACAACGTTGGTAGAGAAAACGGAAGTCAGTGAAATCACCATAGAGTGTTAAAATGCCAAAACACGACTCGGCAATTTTATCCCTTTCTACCGGTAGCTCCCGGGTCACAGCCCCGAACTCCTCGCACGCGTTGCTAAAGGGTCCAGAGAGCTGCCGGCGCTAGAGTACGGACTGCACGAGTTCTCTGGAGGACAGAGAGTAAAGCAAGGAAAGAGGAAAGGTTCGACAATGAAAAGACCGGTGAGTGTTCCGAGTGAATGCTTTAGGGAGCAGAGGGAGGGACGGACGGGAGGATAGTTCGGAGACTGAGCTCTGTGAAGAACTTACCAGGCAGGCTCGAGGGACCTGCACGGCTACCCCTGCCGCGACCCCCACCGTCCCCGGCCGCCAGCCGCGCGCACCGAGCAGAACCGCGACCGGCGCAACCAACCCCGTTCCCCGCCAGCACCGAATGCTATGATCCACCCCCCGGCATCTCACTGCCCGCGACAGCCCCGGTTCTCTACTCCGACCGGACTACCACCTCTCCGCCTCCTCCCACTCGTCTGCCTTCTTCTCCCTCCTCTGCGCTCATCTACCAGCTCCGACCCGGTACTTTGCCCGGCACCTCTCGTACTCTCGTGGAGTGCAGACTGGATGCGGAGGAGCAGGCGAGAGCGGTGGCAGCGGGGCGGCGGGGCGGTCGAGAGCACGAGAAGCAGAACATCCCTCCGGGCTCGGCAGCCCGGTACAACCTCTGCTGGTCTGTCACGGGAAGCATCCCTGCTGGCAGCAGGAGCACTTCTGTTGGTGGCCGTCCCCGGTCACCAACCGTGCGCACCGAGCAGAACGGCGACCACTGCCGCCAGCCCCGTTCCCCACCAGCGCCGAATGCGCAGATCCGCCGCCCGGCCTCTCTCTGCCCCCGACAACCCCGGCTCTCTG
>NW_020888764.1:0-2610 GCF_003945725.1 Corapipo altera
AAAAAAACCACCCCAAAACCAACCCATACCCCACCCCACATGCGCTGTGCCTGGATCAGGAGTTTCAGTTATGGAAGAAGGAAAACACCACACAACAAAACCCAACAGTGACAAGAATTGGAGAGCTCAAAGTAAAAACTGTCACCAGGACAGAGCCTGCCAGGGAAGCAAGAGCAAAGAAACTGAAATGGTCAATAGGGAGATAGTCAAACCTCTGTGATGAGAAATGGCTCATATTGAGAGTGAAGATGTCTGCAAAAACATTACCAACTGTAAACTACAGGGAGAGGTAATTCCAGGCACAGAGAATAAAGGGAAGGTTGCATATTACAAATACAGTAGTGGGAAAACAGCACTGGGGATAGCAAAGGTCCCTGGAATAATGGACAGAATAAAAATTAATGATTTACGAGCAAAAGAAAGACACAAGTGAAATTCTGTTCTATTGTGTCAACAGGGGTTATCTAACAAATGGCAGACAATTTTTTATGTATTTCTGTCAGACCAAAGCTGACCAAGCAAAACTCATGAATTGTATAAGCTTCTGATAACTGCCTTGAATTATTTTTCTGCAGCTTCAGCCACACTTACAAATAACGGACTTACAAACCAGCAAATTAAATAGCTGGATGAGGACAAAAACAGGTGCAGAAGTGTGATCAAGTTTAACAAAAAGCACAAACTGCATTATAGTAAGGAAGACTAAATAGTAGAAGACAGGTCAGAGAGAATACAGCAAGAGAAATAATTAAAATAAGCAACATAACAATAAAGAAGCGTTATACTTTCCCAGTTGGCATATACTTTTCCAAAAAACAATGTTCCAAAAACCTGCTGGTTGTCTTACAATGTCTGAGCCTGTGTGATTCCTGCTAGCTAAACAAAACAATCAATCAATCAAACAAACAAACAAATAAATGCTTAAGAATAGAAAGTAGAATAACAAACCCAAACCCATGTATCTGCCTCTGTCTGGAGAGGGGAAAGTTTGAGCAGACTGTTGGCAGCATTTCAGTTGTATATGCTTACAGAGAAACTTGGTAGTTTAATTTGGGGGAGGAAAAGGATCTAGAATAATTCTCTTTCTAACATTTCACTCTGGTTTACTTTTGATATATATTAGTGCAATATCAAAATAAGGGATTTGCTTTCTGCCTCAATGTTTCTTTCTGAAACAACTGTTAGTCAAGAAGGAGCCCCATAACATCAGTCAGATGGGAGAATCTTCATGGAAGTATGAGGGGATGCCAGGCTGTTCCAAGACCTTCTAGTTTGCTTTTTACAGGATTAAGAGAACTAAATTAGCTGCAGGGGAAAGAAACAGAAGCAGGAAGCTATGCAACTATACTAATTTGATCTTGTTAAGCAACAACAGTTTCCACTGCTATTGACATGAAATATTCTGATGGGGAGGGTCAAGAAACAGTGAGGCACAGTCTGGCTCTGTTCTCTATAATTCCTTTTTCCATCACCCTCCGTGTTGCCTCTTAGCTCATCTCACTCATCATCTGACAAAAACAGTATTTTCATGTGCCATCCATTCTGTCACTCACCCAACACCTCGAATAGGCAATGGCATTTTCAGCTTAGTGCTTTGATTTGAGCAGGGGTTTCACTTGTTCCTGTGCAAACACCAGTATGTGTTTACACCACAAAATAAATTTCCAAGTCTTGTGTAGGTACCTTCTACCTGTTTTATATTACCTACAGAAATACTCTTCCAAGAGAAAGTAAATTGCTCTTATTTCTAAAATACATAGCAAAGGCCTCACAACAACTTGGGATTGACAAGGAAGAGCTGTAATAAAAATAGTTTGGAGAGAAAGATAGGCCTTCATGGTAATAAAGAGGGACTTACCAAACCACTCCTTTCTCCCATATGGCAAGAGACCAGACTGAACATCACTTTGTCCCACTTTTAGATAAACATAACCTTAAGCAGAAGAGATTTTAACTGACTGGGAACATCAGACATGTTCAGTCTGGAACACCTTAGCTGCTGAAGCCGCACGAGCAAGAAGCCAAGCTCTCTTTTCCTTCTCACAACCACCTCCTTAGACATTTCTTGGAGCAAGCCAACCACTTGCACTGTGACAGCAAGACTTCTGAGGGGTTTTTGGGGCATTTGTTACAAAACCACCTGAAGGCACGCACACGGACAGATGTCAGAGGTCCATCTACACAAGGAGGAGGAAAACCGGACAGCGGGGGGAAGGTACAACACAGAAAACCGGAGGCAGCGGGAGCCCCTCAGCGCGACAGGAGGGGAAAGGCACCTGCCCCCAACCCTCGCTCAGGCGCTTTTACAAGCCAAGGCACACGAGGGCCCCGCAGCCCTTCGTCCCCAAACTCCGCCACGGAGCCCCAGACACCAGGATGTGTCTGTGCGGGGTCAGGACGCCGCGGGGATGAGGGAGGCGGGGGGAATGTTGGCCGGAGCGCCCAGATAACATCCCGGAGGAGCCATTACCCTTCCCCTGGCGCCGCCCATTAAGCTCATCGCCGAGTGCCTCCCTCCGGTCCTTAAGGCGAGCCGGCACCACCCTTACCCATACCCTTGTAAGAACCCTTATAATAACCCTTAAATTAACCCTCATAATAACCCTTACC
>NW_020888765.1:0-2610 GCF_003945725.1 Corapipo altera
AAGACTTGACCTGCAGTGTAATAGAAATGTCAGGGATTTCAAACCTCTACAACCACTCCTAACTTTGGCAGGTGCAAGTGGGTGAACAAATCCAAAGAATTCCCTCAGCTCAGTCCTTCATTTGGGCAAATTGCAAACAGCAAAACTGAGAAGCTCTTTGATGTATCACGAGTACCTTTAATTTGAGATCACCCTGCATTCCAAGTTCCCTCTCTCAGCAGAGCAAGAAGGAGTCCTTGGGAGCCCATCACAAAGTTACTGCTTCCCATGGTCCCCTCAGCCAGCAAAAGGTAGAGCTCAGGAGAGGGAGCTGCAGGGAGATCTGAGTGAGGAGAGAGAGCCTGAGAGTGGAGTGGCTGTGAGATGTGTAATGTTTGGCTGCAGAAGCCTGGTCTAACGTCTAACCCAGCAGTGACTTTTCCTCCTCAACAGATCATAATACCCAGAAGCAGCAAATGTCCAACAGCAGCTCCCTCACCCAGTTCCTCCTCCTGGCATTTGCAGACAGGCGGGAGCTGCAGCTCCTGCACTTCTGGCTCTTCCTGGCCATCTCCCTGGCTGCCCTCCTGGCCAACGGCCTCATCCTCAGCGCCGTAGCCTGCGACCACCACCTGCACACACCCATGGGCTTCTTCCTGCTCAACCTCTCCCTCACAGACCTGGGCTGCATCTGCACCACTGTCCCCAAAGCCATGCACAATTCCCTCTGGGACACCAAAACCATTACCTACCACGGATGTGCTGCACAGCTCTTTTTCTTTGCCTTCTTCATGTCAGTAGAGTTTTCCCTCCTGACCATCATGTGCTACGACCGCTACGTTGCCATCTGCAAACCCCTGCACTACGGGACCCTCCTGGGCAGCAGAACTTGTGCCCACATGGCAGCAGCTGCCTGGGCCACTGGCTTTCTCTATTCTCTGCTGCACACAGCCAATACATTTTCCCTGCCCCTGTGCAAGGGCAATGCCTTGGGCCAGTTCTTCTGTGAAATCCCACACATCCTCAAGCTCTCCTGCTCACACTCAGGCTACCTCAGGGAAATTGGGCTCATTGGGGTTGGTACCTGTTTCTGTTTTGGTTGTTTCATTTTCATTGTTTTCTCCTATGTGCAGATCTTCAGGGCTGTGCTGAGGATCCCCTCTCAGCAGGGACGGCACAAAGCCTTTTCCACCTGCCTCCCTCACCTGGTTGTGGTCTCCTTGTTTAGCAGCACTGCCATATTTGCCAACCTCAAGTCCCCCTCCATCTCCTCCCCATCCCTGGATCTGGCCCTGTCACTTCTGTACTCTGTGGTTCCTCCAGCACTGAACCCATTCATCTACAGCCTCAGGAATCAGGAGCTCAAGGATACCCTGAGAAAAATGATGACTGAATCTTTTTCAGGAGCAATAAAGTGCCTGTTTTCTGGTGCATAGCATTCAGAATGGGACTCCTTCATTGCCCAGACTTCCTGCTCAGGTTTTCCTTGGAGGTCATCGGGTTCTTCTTGCAATAATTTTCTGTGCAATTAAATATTATTATCCATCTGCCTTCTAATTTAGTGTCTACCCATTCAATTTGACCCAGACAGGTATAAATGATGAATTGTGCTCTCTGAGTATTTAAGCAAAATAAAGGACCCTGCAATGCCTGCTTTGTCCAAGACCCTTGTTCTCAGATGTTCCTAAAGGATAGCACACTGCAGGACAGGGTGTATTTGCAAAGGGGAAGGGGACAATAATCCCAGCCTAGCAGCACTGCCAGGGAGCAGCAGGGCTTGGTCTTTGCAGAGCTGCTCTCTTGCCACTTCCACACTGTCCTCCTGAGCCCCTTTCTCGCTGTAAGGCCTGAGTGCTCTCTGAGCACAGTCCTGGGGGCTGGAAGCCCTTGGAGCACAGGCAAGGACAGGCCCTGGGAACTTGTGAAGCAGAGCTGGGCTCCCTTCCAGCATCTCCAGGATGCTGTGGCATCTTCTGAGGCCACTGCATGGACTGGGTCACTTCTTCTGTGACCTTGCTCCAGGGTTGGAACTCTCCTGCAGTGTCACCATGACACTCCTGCTCTCTGCTTTCCAGGTTTCATTTTTAGATCCAGTCTTGCCCTCCTGTTCCCAGGGACATCCTGGGAGTGCTTCAGAGCTGCCATCCTTGGGCAGCTCCTGCTCAGCGTGGGCAGGCACAAGGTCTCTCCAGCTGCTCCTCTCACCTCCCCAGTGCCACTGTTTTCTGCAGCCTCCTCCTCCTTGCCCAGCACAGCCCTCCTGGCACAGTTGGACACAGCCCTTGTTCTACCCCCTCCTCAGGCACCTGCCCAATCCCTTCAGCTCCAGCCTGAGGGCCAGAAACCTTCAGGGCAGGGAGGCACTGGGGAAAATGCTGAGCAAACCTTTCAGCTGCACTCAAATCCAATTGGAGGGGTTGGCCTCGAGGAATAAATCCCTTCCAATTCTCCAGAACCACCAGGACAACCTGTGTTGTGTCCTGGGCACTCCTCTGGAAGTGTGGGCTATGGAAAAGGTTTTGGTGTCAGGGATATTGAGAAGGCTGGGCAGTGTCACTGGGAGACCTCTCCCAAACCCTTCGAGAAGCCAGAGCCATCCCAGAGCTTCCTGGGGCCTTGGCAAAGGCAGAC
>NW_020888766.1:0-2609 GCF_003945725.1 Corapipo altera
GGATGGTTTGAACTGCTCTTTTAGTCAGTTCCCCTGGTTTCCGAGGACTGTCAGAATGTTTGAGTAGGTCAAATAGAGGTGCCAGCTAGGTGTTTGCCAATTCCAAATAGGACCTAATCCAATTGAAAGACCCTCATAGCTTTTGTACATCAGTAAGAATTCTTGACATCAATATCCAATTGAACTGGCTGAGGAATAACTGCTTTCCGTGTAATTTTTGAACCCTAGATACGTCCAGGGTTCCTCTCGCTGCACCTTCTCAGGAGCAACTACTAGGCCAAAGTATTGTAGACTCGTTCTGGTTTCAGCTTCCAACACACTCAACTGATCCTCAGTGGCCACAGCCAGCAGAAATATTACCTATATAACGACAACAAAAGACAGTCAGAAAATTGCAGGAGACAATGTTGGAATCATAAACCACCGACAAATTGTAGGAATATTTTCATTTCTTGGGAGAGGGTTTTCTATGTATAACACCTGTAAGGTTCTGCACAATTAATAGATGGAACTGAAAATGAGATTTTTTCTTCTCTACAACTGGGGTCTAACTGGATTGTGAAAAAACAACCTGTGAAATTAATAATAACAATGGGTTATTCAGCAGAAAGCATAGAGGGGGTCAGTAAACCAATGCTGACATGGTAACCATGACCGCACCACCCGTCTGAGATCATACAACAGTCTTCACTTTCCAGATTTTTTCTGTATGACAAAAACTGGGGTATTCCAAGGACTGTGAGATGGCTCAATGTGATCAGCTTCAAGCTGCTCCTTAACAAGCTGTTGCAGGGCCAACAGCTGTTCTGAAGGTATGAGCCACTGCTGAAATCACACAGGATCTATATATTCTAAAAGAAAATTCTGAGCAGTACCTCCTAGTCTCACAACCCAAACCCCTGGCGTGTCCACAGGCCAGGAGGCCGGCCAGGATGTCCGTGCAATGATAGTTACGTCAGGTCCCGAATGCAGAAGTTCGTCCTCTTGGACAACTGACAGCAAGCTTCAAGTATCGTAGAGAGTGCAGGTCAGCTGTGGACGTTGTGCAGAGATTGGCACTGACCAAAAGACTTGTGGTGCATCAGTAGAACCAAATCCTCCATCCCGACGCTCACGAGGCTCTGCTTGGGGAACACAACTCAGAAAAGATACAAATTGAGCTATTCGTGTCCCTTTAGGAATTGTCAGTGGAGGATAAGGTGTGGAGACCATAGCACAAATCTGCCTCATATAGTTAGCATCAATGACTGCAACATGAACAAAAAATCCCAAAATCTCACAATTGTGTTACTAGAATGGCTGATTAACAAGGCACTTAACCCACGCTGCCTTCGTACAATGCTAAACATCCACCAGTCAAATTATGTGATCAATACGTCTGGTATAGAACAAGCAGTAGTCACAAGCATTGAGGACATTTTTCTGAAAACACAGCTGCCACAGGCAGGGCACATCCCAAGGATGAAGGACTAGATGTTTCACGATGAATATTGCCACCAGCTGCCGCACGAAAGAAGCCCCGAAAAGAAGACACAAGGACTCCCTGAAATGACATCGCAGCCCTGGCCACATGGATCAACATAACTGGTGCACTCTGGTCTCCAGTCAGGAGGCCTAGAGACACACTATCTGTAGCGCTGTTGATGCTTCTGAGAAAGGACGCAGGATGACCCTGACAGTCTGCAGGGCCCCCCCACAACAGGCTGATCAAGCAAGGCAGCAACATCGACAAACCTTGATTTAAACCCTCGAAAACACAGAAAGGTCAAAGGACTCTGCCTTCTGCACGGCCCACAAGCTACAGCTCATGGACAGCATGACACATGAAAAAGGAACAGCACCGGGGGAAAGGCTCCACCTGAGATTAAACCTCTATAAGCCTCTGAAACAAGGCTGAAATAGAACACCGAATTTGTGTAAGAATCTCTTATTTAACTTCAGTTTTAATCATATGGCTAGTCAAACAGGGCTAGTCTTGAAGACAGGGCTTAGTTTTAGCTTTTACCTTTAACACTGCTGCAAGAACAACTTGGTAGCACACAATTCAGGAAAGTTTGTCTCCAAATCTTGGCTAAATCCATAATACAAATATAATCATATTATAACTTTCTATGTTGGAGAAAAATGCAAGTTGTGAGTCCAACTCTGATCCTTGCTTGCTAGCAATATAATACCACATACAAAAAGAATAAGTGGAAAGACCTTGTCGGTGACAGAGATTTCCCCAACTCCGGAGTAGTAGATTCAGGGATCTAGAGAGATATTTCACCTAAGAATTAAGGAAATTCCCAGCCTGCTAGCTTTCCACTCAGCCTACTTGCAAATTTGCAGTTTTTGTAAGGTAATTTCTACTCTCTCCCTATATCTGAGAAACTGCTGGAGGTGGTTTGAGTCCCACCCAGGTGCTAAGCAACAAATGATCTCTATTGTGTGAACCTTTTGTCTCCTCCTGCTAAGGTTGAACACGAGATTTGGGCAAAGGTTTTTACAGGGGTAAAATGTAACTAAAAACAAGGTAATTCACTAAAGCTTTTATATAAAGATTCATTCTTTGGGAAACTCTTAAAATTTCTTGCATGCTAACTTTTAGTAAAAACACAATCTTTCAA
>NW_020888767.1:0-2607 GCF_003945725.1 Corapipo altera
TCCTGGAAAAGCAAGAGAAGAAAAATGCAAAGCCCGTGAGGTGAGGCCTGTGACCGTGGCTACCGCTCTCCAAGAGGGGGGTGGTTGTTGCCTGGAGCGAGGGAGGTCGTGAGTCCTTCGCTGCAGGAGGAGTTTTGGAGAGGTGCGAGGGGAAGATTCCTTTGGAGTGCCCAAAGAGCACAGGCTGTGTGACTGAGGAAGGAATGGCCCCAGAGACGGGCTCTTGCCCACGATGTGGTTGTTGCCGTGCAGCCCTCGGGGCACTCTTCCACTGTCTGCTGGGAGTGCAGGGGGTTGGGCACTGCAGGGGCAGGCTGGTGCCAGTTGCTGGGCCCTGTCAGGCCGGGAGCTTCTGAGAGGAGCCTGCCGAGTGCAGGTCCTGAAAGTCATGGGCAATTCCATCCTTTGCCTGGGAACAACCGACGGAAGGAAGCCACTTGGCATGGTGCTGTGAAGCACACAGGTGTTTGGTGGCTTGCTGGGTGAACTCCTGAGCAAGGTCCAAAGGGAAGGACAGGGGATCTCAGGGCGAGCCTTTGTCTTTGCCCGGGCGTTGCAGAGAAGGTCAAGGAGGGCCAAAAGTCAAGCCCCAAACTGAAGCCACATGAAGTGTGATGGAAGTGATGTGGAAGGGTTTGGAGCAGGTCAGTTCTGCAGGCTGGGACTCAAGCCTGGTGCAGTGCTGATCTGCAGAGATGCCGAAGGCTTTCTGCCTAAACGGAAGCTCTTGCTTTCTGTCCGTCTTGAGTTGGAAGAGGACCACTGGTGCAGTAGTCATTCCCCAAGGGAAAAAATGCCAGGTGAGAGAGAGACAGAATTGATTTGCTTGCACTCACCGTGAACTTCATAAGCTTTGTAGATAGCGAGTCCACTGCACATAGAAATGATGTCTGCTCCATAAGACTTGAGGTTGTTGTCCAATCCCTTGGCCAGAAAGGTGAGCTTCCTTGTACGTCTTCCAAGACCCACCTGGTTCTAGACAGCAAAAGAGAGCATTCAGCAAGATCAGTGGCGTGATGCGTTCCATGCCGGGCATATGGCGAGTTCTGTAGTGACGAGTCGGTGTTTCGGCTGTGACTGCCCCCTGGCTTTAGTGGTGCCTTTGCCATGGTCCAGAGCTCTCTCCTGCCCCAAAGGAAAAAGCAGTCTGGACAATGGCAGCTGCAAGGCAAAGGTCTGAGCTGACAAATGAAGGGTCTCTGAAGGCCTTGGAAGGATTGCCATGTCCAAAGAATTGGTGTCCTTGCAGTGTTCCCGACAGAAAGGGTTTCTCAGCAAGCTGCAGAGCTCAGCTTCCTCAGACAAAGCACAGTTGGGAGAGGGAATGAGGGCCCCCCCGCCCCCGTTTTCCTTGGACCAACCATCCCCAGGGCAAATTGCCAAGCCGCACTGCTGCGGAGGGCAAGACAGTCCTGCCACATGGGACAAGCTGCTCCGCTCCAGCAGCAAAAAGCACAGTTAAGAAACGGCCCAATGGACTCCAAGGGCAAGAAACTGCTGCTCCTTTACACTCTTACCCTGCTCTCTCTGGCCAGTCTGGCCAGATTGTTAAAGCTCGGCATCTCGCTTTTGTTCATGATGGAAATGTAGCAGGCGTTCTGTTGCGGGACTTTGGTTGCAATGACGCCCTGGAAAGAGAAAGTTATTGAGCACTGGCCATTCAGTTTTCCAACTGAGAAAATCTGGGATAAAGTCTGGATTAACAAAAGCAAGGAATACCAATAGTTCCTACCCCAGATTCTGGAATCAGCAGCTTAACAAGAAAGCAAGTAGCCCTGTGCCTTGGTCAGCTGGAGCGGGAGGCAGCCTCCTCGCACAGTGCCCGGCAAAGCGCGCTCCCTGCCACTCACCGTGTTGTAGTTCCAGATGGTTTTCCAGGAGCCACTGACGGTCGTTTGCTGGATAACTGCCACGCGCCATTGCTTGTGGAGGGTGACAATTTGGGACTGTCCAGCAATGATGACTTCCTGGTTGCCATCCTGACCCTGATCCTGACCCTGATTGTGATCCTGATCCTGACCCTGGGGAGGTTAAAACAGCAAGGACAGGACATCTTCAGCCTTTGAACGGAGTCAGTGATCTCGCCCCCAAATCCCTGGGAGAGCAGAAGAAGTGCTGCCCGCAGGGAGTGGCAGCAGTGAGCTGAGGATTTTCCCAAGGACAAGGGATCAAGGCTGTGGCAAAGTTGGGCAGTAGCCATAAGAATTCTTTGCCTGCCTTCCCCGAATCATTGCTGCATCTTACAGCTGACATGTGGTGCCTTTAGAGTGTGAGGCGTGCAAGAGAAGTAGCCAGAAGGAATGCACGCTCAAAGTCTTGAAGGGAAAGCTCTGGTCGCCCCCTGCTGTGTTTCAGCCTCTTCATCCCCAAGAAGGAAGCTCTCCAAAGAGGAGATGCCGGGCCAGAAGGACGTGGGGCTTGGCTTTGGGCAGGCCCCGCCCTCGGCTGGAGAAGAGTAAGGGTTTCAAACCTGGTCAATGTTGCCATTGCTGTTGCAGTACTTCAGCTCCACAACTCTCAGGACATTGAGGGTGACGCATGGTCCCCGATTGACTTGGGTTCCTGGAAAAGCAAGAGAAGAAAAATGCAAAGCCCGTGAGGTGAGGC
>NW_020888768.1:0-885 GCF_003945725.1 Corapipo altera
GTTTTGGGCCCATTTTTGGCTGTTTCGGGCCCATTTTGGGTGGATTTGGGCCCATTTTGGGTCCATTTTTGGCTGTTTTTGGCCCATTTTTGGTCCATTTTTGGCTGTTTTTGGCCCATTTTGGGTGGGTTTTTGGTTGTTTCGGGCCCATTTTGGGTGGATTTGGGCCCATTTTGGGTGGGTTTGGGCCCATTTTTGGCTGTTTCGGGCCCATTTTGAGTGGATTTGGACCCATTTTGGGCCCATTTTTGGCTGTTTTTGGCCCATTTTGAGGCCGTTTTGCCCGTTTTTGGTGTCCCCAGGTCGGGTCCCGCCGGTTCCTCGACACGTTGTCACCGTCGGGGACCCCGAGTTCGCCCCGGCCCGGCGGGCGCGGAGACCCCTCTCCCCCGCCGCCGGCACCCGGCGGGCACCGGCACCCAACGGGATGACGTCACCCAACGCCGTGACGTCACCCAACGCCATGACGTCACCCAACGGGATGACGTCACCCAACGCCGTGACGTCACCCAACGGGATGACGTCACCCAACGGGATGACGTCACCCAACGCCGTGACGTCACCCAACGGGATGACATCACTCAACGAGATGACGTCACCCAACGCCATGATGTCACTCAATGCCATGACGTCACCCAATGGGATGACGTCACCCAACGCCGTGACGTCACCCAACGGGATGACGTCACCCAACGGCGACGTGGCACCCAGTGAGAGAACGTCACCCAACGCGATGACGTCGCCCAACGGCGACGCGACGCCCAACGTGATGACGTCACCCAACGGGACGACGTCACCGCCCAGGACGGCGTCACCCAATGGGGCAAGGTGGGTGTCACCCAATGGGTCATTGTCACCCAGTGGTTGATGTCACCCAATGGTTGA
>NW_020888768.1:985-2606 GCF_003945725.1 Corapipo altera
TGTCACCCAATGAGTTGATGTCACCCAATGGTTGAGTTGATGTCACCCAATGGTTGAGTTGATGTCACCCAATGGTTGATGTCACCCAAAGGTTGATGTCACCCAATGAGTTGATGTCACCCAATGGTTGATGTCACCCAATGGTTGAGTTGATGTCACCCAATGAGTTGATGTCACCCAATGGTTGAGTTGATGTCACCCAATGGTTGATGTCACCCAAAGGTTGATGTCACCCAATGGTTGAGTTGACGTCACCCAATGAGTTGATGTCCCCCAACAACTTGACGTCACCCAACGGGCCACCCCCCCCCTCACGTCCCCTGTCCCCCCACAGGCCGCCGTCCCCGACCGGCGCCCCCTCCCCGAGGGCCCCCCGTTTGTCCCCTCCCCCGCTCCGCGGCGACACCAGCGACGACGAGGACGACGAGGGGGGAGGGGCGGGACGTTACTACGGCTACGCCCGCACCGTGGTGACGCGGCCGCCGCCCGCGGCGACCCCGGCGCCGCCGGCCCGGCCGCGCATCGACCAACTGGACGGCGTCGACGACGACGCGCGGGGCCGACGAGGGGCGGGGCCGCCGGGGCCACCACCCCCCGCCGAGGGGTTGCCCCCCGACATCGTGGAGTTCGTGCTGAGGAGCGTCGCCGGAGGGGCCACCGGGGACAAGGACGGGGCCACCAACGGCGCCTGGGGGCACCTGGATGGGCAACAGGGGCAGCGGATGGGGGAGGGCGGCCAGGGTGGCAACCAGGGCCACCAGATCGGTGTCAGCCTGGGCCACCAGCTCGGTGTCAACCATGGGAGCGTCACCCAGGGCCACCAGCTCGGTGTCACCTCTGGCCACCACCTGGGGGTCACCGGTGTCACCCGGGGCCACCAACTGGGTGATGTCACCCAGGGCCACCACCTTGACGTCAACCAGGGCCACCACCTTGGTGCCACCAATGTCAACCTGGGCCACCACCTGGGGGTCACCAACGTCAACCTGGGCCACCACCTGGGGGTCACCAATGACGTCACCCAGGGCCACCAGCTCGATGTCATCTCTGGCCACCGCCTGGGGGTCACCAATGACGTCACCCAGGGCCACCAGCTCGATGTCACCCGTGGGAACATCACCCAGGGCCACCTTGATGTCACCCAGGGCCACCAGCTCAGTGTCACCTCCGGCCACCACCTGGGGGTCACCAACGACGTCACCCAGGGCCACCAGCTCAATGTCATCTCTGGCCACCGCCTGGGGGTCACCAACGTCACCCAGGGCCACCAGCTCGATGTCATCTCTGGCCACCACCTGGGGGTCACCAGTGTCCCCCAGGGCCACCATCTTGATGTCACCCAGAGCCACCATCTCGGTGTCACCCATGGGAACATCACCCAGGGCCACCTCGACGTCACCCGGGGCCACCAGCTCAGTGTCACCGATGACGTCACCCAAGGCCACCATCTCGGTGTCCCCAAGGGCCCCACCCCCCTCAAGCGCCCCGGGGTGGGGGAGGGGCCGGGGGGGGCGAAGAGGCCGCGGGTTGAGGACGTTGGGGACGAGAGAGGGGACAACAACCGGGACAACAACCGGGACAACAACCGGGACAACAACCGGGACGACAGGTGAGGACACGG
>NW_020888769.1:0-2606 GCF_003945725.1 Corapipo altera
GTACACTGCTTTCAAAGCCTCATAGAATCCTCTGTAATCACCCAAATCTGCACATAATTGAATCTTTTCTGCTAGATTGATCCTCCACTTGTTCTGGATGTCTCAAAGTTTCTGTTGGAGCTTGGTGCATGCAAGACAAAAGGCTGCTTTTCTTGTGTAACAGGATGGCAGTGCAAGGTGTGCTTGTGGGCAGTTCTCTTCTTTACCAACAATTCCTGGATCTCTTGATTTTCATCAAACCAGTCCTTGTTCTTCTTGAAGGAGAACCCTAAGGATTCTTCAGAGGACTGCAGGATGCATATTTTTAATATGTTGCCGAACTGTTTCAGGAGAGGGATCTATGGAATGATCTTCGAGTCTAGTTTGAAGATTTACCTGGAATCTGTCTCTCACTGTAGCTGTTTGAAGATTGTTAACTTGGAGTCTCGTCCTTGAAATACTGCCCCTTTTAGGTTTGAACTTAAAGTGGAAGTTAAGTTTACAACGCATAAGGCAATGATCTGTTTGACATTCTGCACTAGGCATCACTCGGGTATGACGAACATCGCCAACATTTCTCTGTCACACCAAGACATAATTCAATGAGGTGCCAATGCTTGGATCAAGGATGTGTCCAGGTTGTCTTCCAACCATCTTTCTGCTGAAAGATAGTGTTGGTGATGGTGAGCTGCTGCTCCGCACAAAACTCTAGCAGAAGGTGTCCATTATCGTTACAGTTTCCAACACCATCCTTGCCTAATACTCTAACCCCACCCCCCTGCACTGCACACCCATGGCTCTCCAAACAAGACTGCCACCGGCCCGGGAAGCCCCCTCCCCAAAACGAGGCTGCCCCACCTGCCCTCCCACTGGTCTGATGATCCCTCAGGCCCACCCAATTCCCCCCCCAATCGCCGCCTGGCCTGTCCCAGCCCTACGACCTATCGACCGTCCTGCACGGCAGGGGCCGTGTTCCCTGGAAGTCCATTTAATCTCTACCCATAATGGGAAAGGCTATGGAAGATTGTTCTCCAAATTCATCAGTTTGCATGTCTCTCCAGCTAAATTAGCATATGGTCCCAACCAAAATTCAGCAGAAGCTGCAAATGTTTTTTGTGGAAGCTGAATCTAATTCTAGTGTCGTGCTCGTGATTGGCATGAATACTTAGGAATGCTGTAAAATTTATTTCTAAGCTTAAATTCACGTCCACCATTTTACAGTTTTCCATTTGCTATTGGGAACCCCATGAAAGACCTGATGGGACACAGCTGGGCACTTCAGTATGTGCTGCCAGGCATCAACTGCAACCTCCTCATGCTTCTTCTTAGCTCTGCCAGAGGTTCCCTGGTGTCTGAGTGGTCGTAGGCAGAGCTCCTCAACCTGGACAGCCAGAAGAAGGCAAAGAGCAGCAGGAGGGATTCAGCAGGGACCCAGAACCACCAGTGCTGGCAGGCAGAGAGGAGCACGCTCTCCTGGGTGATTGCAGGCTGCTCCTGGCTCCTCTGCTCCCTCTCAGCCAGCATCTGGCTCCTCTGCTTTATCTCCTCCAGCATCTGGCTCCTCTGCTCCATCTCAAACAGCTTCTGACTCCTCTGCTCCATCTCAAACAGCTTCTGACTCCTCTGCTCTCTGTCCTTCAGCATCTGGTACTTCTGCTTCATCTCAAACAGCAGTTGGTTCTCCTAGTCCCTCTCCTGTAGCAGCTGGCTCCTCTGCTCCATCTCTGGCAGCAGCCAAGGCATCTCCTGCCTCTGCTACTTCTCATGCTGGTACAGAAGCTCTTGAGTGGTCTCTTCTCTCTTGTCGCCCACTCTCACCACACACAGGAAGATGCTCAGCACCACCAGGAGGTAAGTGAAGCTGCCAGCCATGGCATGAACGATAACTCCTCTTTACAGTCACTTTGGTTTTCTCAGGAAATTCCTAGAGCCTGACCTGCATCATCCGACGGGGACGGGAGACCATGGGATGGTGGGGGTTCCCCTGCTCCGGCACTGCCGAGTGCATCTGGGACCCTCGCCCTGCAGGACCCTGCTAAAAGTCGCTGGGACCCAGGTGTTGGAGGACTGAGAGAGCCACAGGCAGCCAACGTAGTGTCCACGCAGCGAGAACAGTCTCGAGTTACCGGTAAACTGCTAATGGCAAAATCTCCCTACCTTGTTAATGGCAAAACCGACCCTCCCCAGTGTCCTCTGTTGGTTCATCGCTAAAAAAAAAAAAAAAAAAAAAAAAAAAAAAAAAAAAAAAAAAAAAAACCATCCCTCAGGATGGCGACGCCCAACCCACGGCGTGGCCACCACGTGGCTGCAACTCGGCAGTGTCTGGGGGACTCAAGGTCTGTCTCTCCCCAACAACCACACGGTCCACGCCACGTGCTCGCTCCTGCCCACGCCAAACCCAGCCCAAGTCCTTTGTTGGGTCCTGTCGGTTTGCACGCGGTTCTCTGTCCGCATGTGGTTCTCTCCCATTCCTGTGTCTGTTCCCGGTGTCTGGGGGAGTTCTTTGCCTGTTAGGGCTCGTGGGGGGAACAGGAGGTTTAAAGATTTTCTCTGTGAACAAGTTTAAGTTTCTTTGTGAGATTTGTAAGGTGTCCACATCTTCGACCTTTGCTTTCTCTTGAGCTATC
>NW_020888770.1:0-208 GCF_003945725.1 Corapipo altera
GGGCCCACCCAAGGGCGAGGGGGGGAGGGGCCGGACACCTGAGTCCTCCCCCAGGTGGGGGTGGGGCTGGGCTGGACCCTCCCGGACCCCCCCGCGACCACCCGAGCCCAGGGGGTCCTGCACCCACTGCGGGGGGGTCCCAGACCTTTGGGTGCCCCTTGAGGGGAGGGGGGTGGGACCCCCAGGCCCTTCCCCCCCCCCCCGCCCC
>NW_020888770.1:308-1480 GCF_003945725.1 Corapipo altera
CCCCCCCCCCCGCCCCTCCCCGTGGGGTGGGGGAGGGACTGCCCGGACGGTCCTTCCTCATTTCGGGGAAAGGCCCTGGCCAGGGGCCACCGGGGAATTGCGACACCCCGGAGGGGGGGACGCGACGGGGGGGGGCGAGGGGACAGGAGGGGGTGACACCCGTGACCCTCCCGGATCGGGGGATGGGGGTGGGGCAGGACCTGGGTGTGAGGGTCCCCCCCCAGACCCCCATTCCAGGGGCATGGACACCTGATCCCACCCCACAATCCCCCCGGACCCCGAGGAGAACCTGGATGTGGTGGGTTCCCTCTGGGACCCCCAAGAGGTTCTGGATACCAGGGTCATGTCCTGGTCACCTGAGTCCCCCCTGGGACCCCCAACGAGTCCTGGACACCAGGGTCATGTCCTGGTCACCTGAGACCCCCAATGGAACCTGGACACCAGGGTCACATCCTGGTCACTGGGATCCCCCTGAGACCCCCAGTGGAACCTGGACACCGGGGTCACATCCTGGTCACTGGGATCCTCCTGAGACCCCCAACGAGTCCTGGACACCAGGGTCACATCCTGGTCACTGGGATCCCCAACAGGTCCTGGACACCAGGGTCACATCCAGGTCACCTGAGTCCCCCCTGGGACCCCCAATGGAACCTGGACACCGGGGTCACATCCTGGTCACCTGAGTCCCCCCTGGGACCCCCAAGGAAATCTGGACACCGGGGTCACATCCTGGTCACCTGAGTCCCCCCTGGGACCCCCAAGGAAATCTGGACACCGGGGTCACATCCTGGTCACCTGAGTCCCCTCTGAGACCCTCAAGAGGTGGTCCCAGACACCAGGGTCACCCCTTGGACGCCTGGTAGGGTTTGGACGCCTTGGTACCCCCTGGACATGGATACCTGGATCCCCCCTGACACCCCTGACAGGGCCTGGACACCCGGATCCCTCCTGGACCCCCTGGATCCCTCCTGGACCCCCTGGATCTCCAAATCTGGACACCTGGATCCCTCCTGGACCCCCTGGATCCCTCCTGGACCCCCTGGATCTCCAAATCTGGACACCTGGATCCCTCCTGGACCCCCTGGATCCCTCCTGGACCCCCTGGATCTCCAAATCTGGACACCTGGATCCCTCCTGGACCCCCTGGATCCCTCCTGGACCCCCTGGATCTC
>NW_020888770.1:1580-2493 GCF_003945725.1 Corapipo altera
CTGGACCCCCTGGATCTCCAAATCTGGACACCTGGATCCCTCCTGAACCCCCTGGATCTCCACATCCGGACACCCAGACCCTTGTGGGACCCTCGCTGTGGGCACAGGCCCTGGATGCCCAAACCCCCGGGTTCCTTGTTCCCCCCTGGGCCCCCGTTCCCACGGCCCCGGGCTGTGCCCACAGGGCCCCTCATGGTGGCGGCGGCTCCTCCCGGTGCCGGTGGCGGGGCGGGAAGGCCCCCGTGGGCAGGAAGGGCCCCGTCGGCATCCGGGCGCCACATCCACGTTCCCGGAGGCCCCCGCGGCACCCCCGGGGCGCAGGCGCAGCACCTCGGCCTTCCGGCACCCCCGGCCAACCCCACCAACACTGCCCACACCGGGGGGTCCCCGGGACCACCGGACCCTCCCCAGCCCCGGGAGCAGCGGGGGAGGGGCCCCTGGGCCCCCCGGGAGCCCGCGGGGGTGGCGGTGGGACGGCGGCAGCTCCTCGGGGCCCTCTGGGAGCCTCCGGCTCCTCCCCGACGAGGTGGTTCCTGGGGGGGTTCCTCCCGGGCCCCCCTTTGCTGCAGGAGCTGCTGCAGGAGTGGTGGAAGGTTCGTCTCCGTTGGCTCCTTCCCAGAAGTTCATCCCACCGGGATTCACCTCCATTGGCTTCTCCACAGTTCATCCCACCAGGATCCACCTCCATCATCTCCTTCTCAGAAGTTCATCCCACCGGGATTCATCTCCGTTGGCTCCTCCCCAGCAGTTCATCCCACCAGGACCCACCTCCATCTTCTCCTTCTCAGAAGTTCATCCCACCAGGATTCACCTCCGTTGGCTCCTCTGTAGAAGTTCATCCCAGCAAGACCCACCTCCATCACCTTCTCCCCAGCAGTTCATCCCACCAGGATCCATCTCCTCCTCCCCAGCA
>NW_020888770.1:2503-2606 GCF_003945725.1 Corapipo altera
CTCCCCAGCAGTTCATCCCACCAGGATCCATCTCCTCCTCCCCAGCAGTTCATCCCACCAGGATCCATCTCCTCCTCCCCAGCAGTTCATCCCACCAGGATCC
>NW_020888771.1:0-2605 GCF_003945725.1 Corapipo altera
TGGAGTTGTGTGTTCAGCTCTGGGAGCCTGAGGAGAAGGAAAGCAGGGAGCTGTTGGTGGGATGCAGAGTAGATCCTTGGGGATGATGAAGGGCTGGAGCCCCTGGTGTCAGTGGAGACTGAAGGCACCCAGACTGGGAGTTTGTGTGCAAGGTGTGGGTGGTGTGTCCAAGGCTGTGTTTGGACAAGGGAAGAGTTTGTGTCCCATTGTGGAAGGCCCATGTGTACCAGTCTCTGTTGATCCCTGTGAAATATTTCCTAGGGGACAGCTGGTCCCTTTTCCACCCAGATGGCATCTGTTACCGGAGCTCTGTGGCAAATGAAGTTGTCAGAGACTTGGAAGAAGAAAGGATGAGGAGGCATTTCATATTTTGCTGCAGGAGAACTTTATTGAGACAAAAGAGTGAAAAGGCAAGAAAAGAGTGGAAGGGATCAGGTGTGAGGTGCAGTAGGGCAAATGTCAGCTGAGGTACTTCTGTTGTAGCAGATTTTGCCGGAGCCCAAAACTCATGGCCATGTTTGCAGGCAGCAGGGGCTGGCCCCTTGGCTGCTTCCTTGCTTGGAGCCCTGAGAGCAAGAGCTGGAAGTGCTGAGCACATTGGAGAGCCTTGGCATGGAGATGAATCCTTGTTCCATGTGCTGACTTGCAGGTCGTGGGTGGTTGGTGTTGGGGCAGTTGTTTGGGGCCTCAGCAGGTGCCGTAGCAGCCCCTGTTCCCGTAGCAGCCCAGGCCTCCCAGGCCGTAGCCAAAGCCACGGCCATAGCCCAGGCCGTAGCCTCCGTCGCCAAAGCCGCCGGAGATGGGCTGTCCCTGGACGTTGAGCTCCGTGCCCAGGGCAGCCCCTGCGGTGGATCCGACGAAGGAGCTCTGGGGGAAGGAGGTCATGATGGGCCCTATGAAGGTGACGCGGACGGGGGAGGGCTGGATGAGGACGGTGGAGTCCTGGCACTGCCTGACACAGGGCTCGTTGCAGCTGTTGGCCAGCGGGGTGGGTCCGCAGGGGCGGCAGAGGTCGTAGCAGGCCATGGGTGTGGTGTGGAGGGGCCCTGGGAGGGCAGGCAAGAGAAGAGAAGAGAAGGGGAGAGCAGAGAGGGGTGTGAGGCAGCTGCGGGCGCTGGGGGTGCTGGGGGCAGTGTTGCAGGAGGGCTGGGCAGTGGGGAGGCTGGTGTGGGGCTGTGGGGAGGCGTGAGGGCTGCTGAGGCTGGGGCAGAGCGTGCTGGCCGAGAGGGGCCAGGGGAGCGGTGTGTCAGGAGCAGGAGGGGGTTGTGAGGGGCTGGAGGCTCACCTGGTTGTGGGCAGAGAAGGCAGGAGAAGGCGTCAGGAGAAGGGTGTGAGGGAGAGAGGCGCTGGGCCGGCTTTTATGCTGCTCATGCAGGGGCGGCACAGCCTTGGCCCGGCCCTGTCAGCTGGCGGCACCTTTGAGGAGTAGGGATTTGGGAGGGTTGGATTGTTGGATGTGTGTCAGGGAGGGCTGAAGAAACAAGCAGTGCCCAGGAGATGTGTGATGTCATCAGTGAGGTGATTTTCTGGTCGTCATGTGCTGTGGTTTTTGGGTGCTTTGTGCTGACTGGGTCCTCTCTTGTTCTGTGTGACTGGATGTCCGTCAGTCATTTTGTTGTACCCAGGAATGCTGAGGGAGTCATTTGATGTCCTGGGGAGGTCACCCTCCGTCAACTTGGAAAGGTCATAGTCCTTTGGAGCAATTCTTGAGGGATGAAAGAGAGCTCATCCCCTAGAATCGTGATTGAGATCAAGAGAGAGGACCTGGAAAACTTGAGGCTGTTCAGGCTGAATTCAGGTTGGTCAGGTTCCATCCCTGTGGTCCACTTGGATTTCTGAAATTTTCATGACAAGGTACTTGGTCATTTAAAGTTTATTTATTGACCTCCTAAATAAATATAATAAACAAAGACCCAATGGGACTCCATCCCTTTTTGCCCTGGCTGGTCTGTGATGCCAATTCCCTTCTTCCGCATTCAAGCCATGAGGTTTCCTAACTTTGAACCTGTAAGTTGTAACATCCTGTATCTGTGAATAAAAAATTATAATTACTAGTGATTGTTCAGTTGGCTCCTCTCTCCTCTTGTGTCATGGTGGGGACATTGCTTTGTGGAATTCTGTGATTCCTTGAGGCCCATGAAGCCGTGTCCATCTGACCTTGGCAGCAGCTATTAATTGTGAGTATTAGAGGGCAAAGGCTGGAGTTGATGGTGCGTGTCAGGGAGGGCTGAAGATGTGAGCAAAGCTTTGGAGAGGTGGGGTGTGATGAGTGAGGTCCCCCCGTGTCCGTGGTGTGCTGTGGTTTGTGGGTGTGTTGTGAGGAGGGGCCCCAAAGCATCCCAGCCCTGTCAGGCTGCACTGGGCTGTCCCATGTGCCTGGTGTGAGCTGTTGCCTCTTCCCTCACCTTCCATCCCTCCCGCCTTTGATTCCACCTGGCTAAGCCTGACACTGGACCTGACTTTTCCTGCTGACTGTGCTCTGGGGGGTTTTGGTGCCCCTCCTACTTTTAAGGTTTTGATAGCTGGGGCCTTTTGGGCCCTGTCCTGGATTGAGTGGTAGGGGGTGAGGTCCCTTCTCTGGGCATCTTTTCTGTCTGAGGGGCAG
>NW_020888772.1:0-2603 GCF_003945725.1 Corapipo altera
GGGAAAAGCTGCTCCCAGAGGGGAGCGATCCGCAGGGAGAGGCTTTCCGAGGGATTTCACGGGATAAACGCCGGGCAAACGCCGTCTGGCGCGGCGGGAGGAGGGGTCACACCGGGCCGGCCCTGCCCCCCCCCCCGCGCCCGTCCCGCCGGGATCGGCACCGCCCGGCTCGGCTCACCTGGATCGACTCACCTGGATGGTCTCCCGTGCCAGGCGCAGCGCCTGCTCCCGCTCCACCAGCTGCAGGCGCATGGCAGCGTCCCCCGGCACCCCCCCGGGGGGCTTTGTCACCCCCCTGGGGCGGGACAGGCGATGTGGGGACAAGCACCGACCCCTCCTGCGGCCCCGGAGCTGCACGGGCTGGGGGGGGGGCGATCCCCACGTCCTGCTCCCCCCTCCCCATGGCTCAGCACTCCCCTGACCCACACGGGGACCCCCGGGGACACACGGGGACACCCTGACCCACACGGGGACCCCCAGGGACACACGGGGACACCCAGGGACACACAGGGACCCCCTGACCCCTACAGGGACTCCCAGAGCTGTATGGAGACCCCTTCACCCACACAGGGATCCCCTGACCCCCATGGGGACCCCCAGGGTCACACGGGGACCCCCTGACCCCCATAGGGATCCCCTGACCCCCACGGGGACTCCCAGACCCCCATGGGGACACCCAGACACCCACAGGGACTCCCAGACCTGTATGGAGACCCTCTGACCCACACAGGGATCCCCTGACCCCCACAGGGACTCCCAGGGCCACACGGGGACACCCAGACCCCCACAGGGACCCCCGAGTTTTATGGAGACCACCTGATCCACACAGGGATCCCCTGACTCCCAAGGACACATGGGGACCCCCAGACCCCCACAGGAACCCCCCAAGTGCCATGGATACCCCCAGGGCTGCATGGAGACCCCCTGATTCACACAGGGATCCCCTGACCCTCATGGGGACCCCCAGGGACACATGGGGAACCCCTGATCCCTAGAGGGACTCCCCTGACCCCCACGGAGACCCCCAGAGCCACCTGGGGCTCCCAGAGACACACGTGGACCCCCAGAACCACATGAGGACCCCTTGGCCCCTACAATGACCCCCAAATCCCCACGGGGACCCCCGAAGCCACATGGGTTCCCCAGAGCCCCACAGGGACCCTCTGACCCCCATGGGACCACTCGGAGCCCCACAGAGACCACCCAAACCTCACAAGGACCCCCCAGACCCTCACGGGGACCCCCAGATCCCCCCGGGGACCCCCTGACCCACGGAGTGACCCCCAGAGCCCCAGGAGGGGCACGTCCCCTGCCCAGCCCTTACCTGGCAGCCCCCTCCCAGGAGTAGCCCCCTCCCACGTCGCTCCTGCCCTTAGAATCACCTGGAAAACCCAGCAGGGACTTTATCACCCACCCAAACACCTCTGTCCCCTCCCCTGCCCCCTCAGGGCTCCCGGGGGTACTTTTGGGGTGTCCCAGGGCTGGTTGTGTCCCCTCCTGGGGACCACGAACGTCACGGAGGGGGGAATTTGGGACCCCCTTTCCCGCAGCCCTACCTGTGTCCAGGTATCCGCCCTCCTCTGGCACTGCCTGAGCTCCCAGGGGCTGCAGGGAGACGGGAAAACTGGGAGAGGCGGGAAAACACCCGGCACAGCCGGCCCGGAGCTGGGGGGGCCCTGGGGACACCCACACCTGCCATGGGCAGGGACACCTCCCACTGTCCCAGGCTGCTCCAAGCTGGCCTTGGACACTTCCAGGGATCCAGGGACAGCCACAGCTTCTCTGGGAAATCTCAGCCATGGCCTGCCCACCCTCCCAGCCAGCAATTCCTTCCCATTTTCCCATCTAAATCTCAATTTCTCCAATTTTGAAGCCATTCCCTGTGTGCTGTCCCTCCCTCCCTTGTCCCCAGTCCCTCTCCAGCTCTCCTGGAGCCCCTTCAGGCCCTGCCAGGGGCTCTCAGCTCTCCCTGGAGCCTTCTCTTCTCCAGGGGAACCCCCCCAGCTCTCCCAGCCTGGCTCCAGAGCAGAGGGGCTCCAGAACCCTGGAATGCTTTGGGTTGGAAAGGATTCTACATCCCACTGACTCCAAACCCCTCCCCTGGGCAGGGACACCTCCCACTGTCCCGGGTTGCTCCGAGCCCCGTCCAGCCTGGCCCGGGACACTCCTGGGGACCTCAGGATGTGGCCCAGGACCCCCTGTTGTCCCCCCGGTGTCCCCCTGATGTCCCTCTGATGTCCCATTGGTGTCCCCCCGGTGTCCCCCTGATGTCCCCCCTGATGTCCCCCCTGATGTCCCCCTGGTGTCCCCCTGATGTCCCCCCAGTGTCCCCCCTGATGTCCCCCTTGTGTCCCCCTGATGTCCCCCTTGTGTCCCCCTGGTGTCCCCCCTGATGTCCCCCTTGTGTCCCCCCGGTGTCCCCCTGATGTCCCCCTTGTGTCCCCCTGGTGTCCCCCTGATGTCCCCCTGGTGTCCCCTCTGGTGTCCCCCTGTTGTTCCCCTGATGTCCCCCCTGATGTCCCCCTGATGTCCCCCCGGTGTC
Source organism: Corapipo altera (assembly GCF_003945725.1). Lineage (NCBI taxonomy): Eukaryota > Metazoa > Chordata > Aves > Passeriformes > Pipridae > Corapipo > Corapipo altera. The sequence goes on from NW_020888772.1 coordinate 2,543, forward strand.
CCCCCTGATGTCCCCCTTGTGTCCCCCTGATGTCCTGCTGGTGTCCCCCCTGATGTCCCCC
>NW_020888773.1:0-2603 GCF_003945725.1 Corapipo altera
AACATTTCTTTAAGATGCCAGCTGGGGATTCATGGGGGTACTCTACCATGCATGGATCAAAGAATCAGTATAAATTTTGGAATATAAAGACAGTGACACTTGAAAGACCCTGCCCTCCTTCAGAAGCCAGGTTGTGATTTTGGGGTCGAATGGCATCTGGGATTTTATTCGTGGAGCAATACTGCCATCTAGCGTCCATTTCTTCTTGGAGGGGCAGTCATGTTCGGAGAGTGGTCTTCTCGCTAAGCAGGCCTCGTACCATCTCTGACTGATCTATCTGACCTCTAATCCCTAAATTAAATGTTCTCGGACCAACTAAGACGTGTTCTAGGACCAACTAAAACTTCCCATTTGCTTAAACAATGTTTAATTGACTTTCTTCTTAACTGAACAATCTCTTATTAAAGAAGCTTTCTGAGGCCTGTAAGCTAATTTCTTGAAGATGGGCATATGATACACTCTCTATTAGTTTCCATGTATCATTTACATTCCCTCTCCTAAAAAGAATTGTAGTCTTAAAAGAATTAGGATATCATTTTTCTCTAGGATAAAACTTCTGATTTACTAAGTCGTTTAGGCAGGAGATCCTCTCTCATTTTAGTGCCATTGTGACAATATGGGGCTTCATGTAACACCTGGAACACTGGACACTGCAGATTCCCCTGGAATCAAGGGGACATTGTGACACTCTAGGGCCGCATGGAAGAGGGAGGCCCTGCAGAGAGACCTCAAATCAGAGGTTTGGGTAATCATCAACCAGAGGAAGTTCAGCAAGAGGAAGTGCCAGATTCTGTCCCTGGGATGGGGTAACCCCAGATGTACGGATAGAATGGGAACGACATGCTGCATAGCAGTACTGGAAAATGACCTCTGGGGTCCTGGTGGATGACCAACTGGCCAAGAGTCAGTAGTGTCCTGGTGGGGGCTCACTGCTCAGTCACACAAGGGTTTTCAGACACACGAGTCCTTCCCTTGCACACACACAGACAGTTCATGGCAGTAGGGGCAGTATCTCCTGGGGCTCTTGCTGCCATGCCCGGAGCCTGGAAGCAACTCAGCCCTTGGGGGGTGCCACCTGCTCTGCCGCGGTCTGAGAAGCCCCACGGCCTGAGGGATGGACATAGGGAGCTCTGTCCACAGAAGCACATCCCAGAGCTGCATCCAGGGGCTTTACCAGGGCTTAGTACAGTAAATGAAAAGTGACATCGAGACCCTCTTTGTTCCACATAACTTCAAAGCTCCCCCAGGAGGCTGATGGCAATTGTACTTGCTCAGGGTCATCTCCCCACACCCACACCGGGTGTGTGCTCAGGACTTGTCTGTTCAATGCAAACAGAGACACCCTGTCTAGTCCTTCCGTGTCTCTCCAGGGAAGGCTAAAGAAACTCTGTGAGCTGAGTGAGAAACCATTGCACATGGGAATAGCACCCTTCCCTGCTGGTCCTTCATGTCCTTCTACAGAGGTGACAGCGATGGGAAAGAGAATGAACCTTTTGGTTATACCTCTGAGTGCCCCTCAACCTGTTGCAGATGTGCTGGTTCCAGCACATCCAGTTTAGGTGTGACAAGCTGTTCCCTGGTCCTCTGAGCAAAGGAGCAGGAGGAGGGACACAGCAGAACTCTTCTCACAGAGACTGCATCACCATGAGTTTCAAAGCAGGTGGGACTAAGCAAAGCAAGAGAGAAAGGAAAATCGGGAAAGGAAAGGACGGACTGCAGGAGTTCTCTGAAGGACAGAGAGTAAAGCAAGGAAAGAGGAACGGCTAGACAAAGAAAAGACCCGTGAGTGTTCCTAGGGAATGCTTTAGGGAGCAGAGGGAGGAATGGACGGGAGGATAGTTCGGAGACTGAACTCTGTGAAGAACCTGCCTGGCAGGACGGTAGCCTCGAAGGACCTGCACGGCCACGCCTGCCGCGGCCCCCACAGTCCCCGGTCGCCAGCTGTGCGCACCGAGCAGAACCACGGCCAGCGCCGCCAACCCCGCTCCCCACCAGCGCCGAATGTGCCTATCCGCTGCCTGGCCTCTCGCTGCGCCCAACAACCCCGGCTCTCTGTTCCGGCCGGGCCACCTCCTTTCCGCCTCCTCTCCTTGCTCTACCTTCTCCCTCCCCTGCCCTCCTCCGGCAGCTCCGCCCCGGCACTGTGCCCGGCGTCGTTGCCTCTCGTGCTCTCGTCTGCTGCCGGCTTGATGCAGAGGGCAGGCGAGAGCGGCGGCAGCGGGGCTCTGCACCGCGGAGGTCACGGGGCCGGACTGGTTGGCAGGGCAGTGGATGAGTATCGGGGAGCTCAAGATTGAAAGACCATGAACTTTTCTCGTCACCATCATCTCTTCCCTCTCATCTCTCTTTTGCTGGCCCGGGGATACTCCGGAAGAGTTCTCCAGGGCATGCACTTTTGAGAACGGTGGAGGGGCACTAGAGGCAGAACATCCCTCTAAGCTCGGCAGCCCGGTTCAAGCCCTCCTGGCCTGTCCCGGGAAGCATCCCTGCTGGCAGCAGGAGCACTTCTGCTGGTGACAAAGACCACTTGGAGTTTTTTCAGGGCTGTGGCACCAGCGCTACGGCGAGGCAGTGCATGGGAGAAGCACCTTCCCCAGAGAAAG
>NW_020888774.1:0-2601 GCF_003945725.1 Corapipo altera
TCTCCTATGACATCACATCTTCCCTGGGACATCACAGCTCCCCTGTGACATCACATCCTCCTCTGTGACATCGCATGTCTCCTATGACACCACATTTTTCTCTATGACGACACAGTTCCCTTGCGACATCACATTCGCATCTGTGACATCACAGTCTCCTCTGTGACATCACATCCTCCTCTGTGACATCATAACTCCATGTGACATCACATCCTCCTCTGTGACATCGCATGTGTCCTACGACATCACATTTTACACTATGACATCACAGCTCCCCTGTGATATCACATCCTGCTCTGTGACATTGCATGTCTCCTGTGAAATCACATCCTTTTCTGTGACATGACCGCTCTCCTGTGACATCACATCCTCCTCTGTGACATCACAGTTCCCCTCTGACATCACATCCTTCTCTGTGACATTGCAGGTCTCCTATGACATCACGTCCTCCTCTGTGACGTAACAACTCTCCTATAACATCACAGGTCTCCTGTGACATCTCATCCTTCTCTGTGACCCCACAGTGCCCTGGGACATCACATTCTCCTCTGTGACATCACATCTTCTTCAGCGAAATCACAGTTTCCCTGTGACATCACACCCACCTCTGTGACAACACAGCTCTCCTTTTACATCACAGATCCCCTGAGACATCACATCCTCCTCTGTGACATCACATCCCCCCCTGTTACTTCACATCCGCCTCTGTGACATCACATCCTCCTCTGTAACATCACATCCTCCTCTGGGACATTGCATGTCTCCTAGGAAATCCCAACCATTTCTGTGACATCCCAGCTTCCCTGTGATATCACATCTATCTCTGTGACATCGCAGGTCTCCTATGACATCACACCCTTCTCTGTGACATCGTAGGTCTCCTATGACATCACATCCTCCTCTGTGACACCACAGTTCCCCTGTGACAACACATCCTCATCTGTGACATCACGACTCTCCTTTGACATCACAGTTCCCCTGTGACATCACATTCTCCTCGGTGACATCACAGTTCTCCTTTGACATCACAGTTCCCCTTTGACACCACATCTTCCTCTGTGACATCACATTCTCCTCAGGGACACCACAGTTCCCCTGGGACATCACATCCTCCTCTGTGACATCACATCCGCCTCTGTGACATCACAGTCTCCTCTGTGACATCACATCCTCCTCTGTGACACCAAAGCTCCACTGTGACATCACATCCTCCTCTGTGACATCACATCTGCCTTCTAAAATCACATCCTTTTCTGTGACATTGCAACCCTCCTTTGACATCAAATCATCCTCTGTGACATCACATCCTCCTCTGTCATGTCATATCCTCCTCTGTGAAATCGCAGGTCTCCTATGACATCACATCCTCCTCAGCGATATCACAGCTCCCCTGTGACATCACATCCGTCTCTGTGACATCACAGTTCTCCTAAGACATCACATCTTCCCTGTGACATCACATCCTCCTCTGTGACATCGCATCCTCCTCTGTGACATCACATCCTCCTCTGTGACATGACATGTCTCCTATGACACCACAGTTTTCTCTATGACATCACAGCTGCCCTGCGACGTCACATTCGCATCTGTGAAACCACAGTCTCCTCTGTGACATCACATCCTCCTCTGTGACATCATAGCTCCATCTGACATCACATCCTCCTCTATGAAATCACAACTCCCTGTGTCATCACATCCTCCTCTGTGACATCGTTTGTGTCCTATGACATCACATTTTACACTATGACATCACAGTTCCTTTGTGATATCACATCCTCCTCTGTGACATCACATCCTCCTCTGTGACTTCACATCCTCCTCGGTGACATCACAGCTCTCCTTTGACATCACAGCTCCCTGTGACGTCACATCCTCCTATGTGACATCATAGCTCTCCTATAACATCCCACGTCTCTTGTGACAACTCATCCTCCTCGGTGACATCACTGCTCTCCTCTGACATTACAGCTTCCCTGTGATATCACATCCTCCTCTGTTACATCACAGATCTCCTATGATATCACAGCTCCCCTGTGTCATCACATCCTCCTCGCTGACATCACAGCTCTCCTTTGGCATCACATTTTCCTCTAAGACTTCACAGCTTCCCTGTTACATCACCTCCTTTTCTGTGACATGACAGTTCTCCTGCGACATCACATCCTCCTCGGTGACATTGCATGTCTCCTATGAAATCACATCCTCCTCAGAGACACCACAGTTCCCCTGGGACATCACATCATCCTCTGTGACATCACAGTTGCCCTTTGACATCACATCCTTCTCTGTGACATCGCAGTTCTCCTTTGACATCAAATCATCCTCTGTGAATTCAAATCCTCCTCGGTGACATCACATCCTCCTCGGTGACATTGCATATCTCCTATGACATCACATCCTCCTCTGTGAAATCCAAACTCCCCTGTGACATCACATCCTCCTCTGTGACATCACAGTTGTCCTATGACATCACAGTTCATCTGTGATATTGCATTCTCCTTTGTGAAATCGCATGTCTCCTATGACTTCACATCCTTCTCTGTGACATCACAGCTCTCCTATGACATCACATCTTCCCTGGGACATCACAGCTCCCCTGTG
>NW_020888775.1:0-2601 GCF_003945725.1 Corapipo altera
TGAGCAGCTTCCACCCTCCTGTAACTCCATTAACTGGCAAATTTACTGTGCACTACATGTATTTTACCCATGTCTGCAAGAAACAGACATTCCCTCTTCTCTGCCCTCTCTGCTCCCCTGCCCCCCACATCCGCCTTTCTGCTCAGAAGTCCCTAATGCACACATCTATTTCATCTGCAACATCTGTACAGCTTGACTAGTTTCCTCAGTATTTTTAATATGTAAAAACTCAACAAATAATGCAAATGAGCCACCACTTAATTATTTTCTCAACTTGTCACACGAGGAGCAATTTGGAGCGAGGACCGGCGGTGGTGAGAGGCCGCGCGCTCCCTCCCCAAGGCAAGCGTATGGCAGTGCTGCTGCTCCCCCTGCCTCCCACCGACCCACCCTCCAGCTTTCCAGCAAAGACTCACTTCACAAAATTTAATTACTCTGCTAACATGTCCCATATGCTCTGTGGTAGGCAGGGAAGGCTTTAATTACATCTGCTCCAGACATGCTGGGGAGCACTGATTCCCCATCTCCCAGGGACCCAACACAGCACCCATGGGGACGTGGGTGCTGCCAGAACCAAAATGGTGGCTTAGCATCAGGCCTTGGGTACCAAAAAACCCTCTATTTCCTCCTTCTGCCCCTACACACACACACATCCACAGCTAAGGGCTGCAGCAAGAGAGGGCTCTACTCTCTGGAGGAAAGCAAATCATGCCTCTTTACAAAATGCTGACCATCACTGTTAATGAGCTGATTAACAATCACTAATGATTAGAAAGCCCTTCCACACCACTGCTCATTTGTATGGCACTTGAGAGACATCATCTCTCATTTGGGAAGTGGAGGACAAAACCTATCCCCAGCTGGCCTTGCTCTTCCATACATCCTCCCAGCACATCAGTGCCAACCAGTTGGATTTTCCCCTCCTTTTCCCACCCAATTTTACTTTTCATTTTCACAGCTGCCTCTGCAATTGCTACCTTCATAGCCAAAGGGTGTTGCTGAGGTGGCAGGTAGTCAAAACCATTTTGGGGCACAATACATCAGGTGGTAGACAAGGAGCAGGCAGGAATTTGTTTGACGTGACATTGTTATGCAAAGATGCTCAGAGTTCCCGAGGCTCTTTATGCAACTGGATGGCATTTTCTGGAGACAGAAATCCTGCTTTAGGGGAGGAAGGGCTGGAGGCAGGGGAAATTCTTTCATTCAGGATCATGTTCAAGTGTGAGAGCAGAATATCTATTGTTGTCCCTATACTTTTAATGTGGTTTGTGGCTTATGTGATCCAGCCTGTAATTTGTTCCACATCTTATACTGCCTTGAATTTGATCAAGCCACATCTGAATTGTGATAAACTGCTCTGCTGACTGCCTTGTGGTAAACCATCTCCCACCAGCTATGGCTAGTGTTTTGAACAAGGACCAGTCATTATTGTTTGCAAACTCTTCAGGCAATTTCCAAGGATATTGTGGGTAGGAGATATTCCACAGAGAATGTCTTTGAAGAGTATTTTCCAAAGTGCGGGGTATGAGTGTGCATGTACACACAATTTGTTTGGTAAACTCCCTGTGCTTCCTCCATCAAAGATTCAGCTTTCCTGCTCATGAGTGGGAGCAGGAAAAGCACTGTTTTCCCAGGGATTGAGGACTGTGCCAGGGTCGTCCATGGGCTATGAATTTCTAAGCCCCATTGCAGCTATCTGCAGCATCCCATCAATTTTCCTACTGCTTTAGGGCATTCCTGAGCCAGCCTGGATGTATTTGGCAGTCCAGCCCTGGGCCACACTGCAGATACAGTTTGGCAGTAGTGGAGAGGTGCCAGCAGTGCTGTGCTGGGCACAGTGGGAGAAGAGCATCCCACACCAGGGTAGAAGGCTTTTCCTCAGAGCTGTATTCTTTACCTTCTGGCATGAACTGCTCTGCTTGGAGGAGAGTGCATTGTCCATGTTTTCCAAGTGTTTTTGTTTCTATGGAGACATGGCAAGCTGCATGGGAGCTTGCTTTTCCCCCTGCACTAAATGAAGGCTTGCCCCACGAGCAAACTCTGGAGTTAGGAGAGCAAGGCTCATGGTTTGTGGCATCATCTCCCATCCTCCCTGTCCCATTCCACTCTGGAGCTGCTACACGGAGCATGAAATGAGCACATGTTTGAGCTTCACATCACCGATTTCTCCTGTGAGAGGGAAATAATCTACAAAGCACTAGGCAGAAGGGTGGCACAATGCATTTTCTTTTGACAGATGCTCATCCCAATGCCCTTCATTCTCCACCTGAAGTCCCACTGAGGTCTAATACATGCAATACTCCCTCAGAAGAGCACTAGTCTACTTCCTCCCTTTCCCAAGAGTGACTACATTGCATCAAGGTGTCCAGGTTCCATGCCAAGGAACAGACATGTGGTTGGTCCAGCTCCACTCCAGGTTTTGGATAGAAGCCAGTTCCCTTTTCCAGGACTATCATTATTTCTTTTTAACCTAGAGCCTAAAATTACCAACCAAGACGAGAGAAGGGAAGGAAAAGAAAAAAGAGAAGAGAGAAGAGAGAAAAAAGAAGAGAGGAGAGAGGAGAGAGGAGAGAGGAGAGAGGAGAGAGGAGAGAGGAGAGA
>NW_020888776.1:0-2600 GCF_003945725.1 Corapipo altera
CAACCTGTGTCTGGCTGCTGCTGAGGTGGTTTCTTTTACTGTCTTTGTCCTCAGTCACTAAATTCTTCAGGAAAATGAACACAAAAAACCTTCTAAAAACTCAACCCCCAATGAGCCCTTGCAGGGACTCTGATGTTACAGGAGTGTATAACTTTAAAGTCACCAAAAAAAATCACCAACAAAAGGGATGCAGCAATAAAATCACAATTAATCTCCAGCTGAGGGTAACCACAGTGAAGGAGAGAGCTGATAATCATCTCTCCCAAATCCAGGAACATTGCCACAGGTTGTAACCTCAGGCCAACCTCATAAAAGTCTTTAAGACCAATTTCTTCCTTCCGTGGAATATCACATGGAGGCAGTTTTGGGATGTGTGAAATCCATATAGTAAACAAATATGTATAAAAAAGGAATTGGAGGAAAAAAAAGTGATTGGCAGAGAACTGACACAGAGTATCTGTAGTGTTTTCCTACCGTCTCCAAGGGCTTTTAGCACCTCCAGCAAATTTCCTGCACCTCGAGGGGAATTACAGTGCAATAAAATGTTAAAGCATCACAGCTTTGAGTGGTTACACACTAAGTTCTTCACCAAACAGAAAAGTTCTGGCACTTCAAAATGACACCATTTCACCACAGCTCAACTGCAGCCCCTGGACCTGCCACATGCAGGATTCACAGAATCCCAGAATCCCAGGTTTGGGTGGGAAGGGACCTTAAAGACCACACCTTCCACTATCCCAGGTTGCTCCAAGCCCTATTCAACCTGACCCAGGACACTTCCGGGGATGGGGCAGCCACAGTCCCTCTTGCCAAGCTCTCTGTTCCCCTTGTTATCCCTGTGGGATGGAGGGGTTAACACCTCACAGCTAATCAGGGAGAGCAGCGTCTGCTCCAGTCCTGCTGAGGCAACAGACCTGGAATTCTGGCTCTTCCCTCTAGCCCAGGCAGCACATCTGAGAGCAGTAAGAGGCAGGTGTGCAGTGCAGGAGCATGGACCGAATTCCCTGACCTGGGATCTCTGGAGCCTCTTGTTTTTTTGGGGCACATTCATTTTGAGGTCTGATCTCTCAGAGTCACCAAGAAAACAACATGCAGCACAGAGGGACATGGTCTGAAGTTGTACCAGGGGAGGTTTAGGTTACATATTAGAAAGAATTTCTTTACAGAGAGGGTAATCAGCCATTGGAATGGGCTGCCCAGGGAAGTAGTGGATTCTCCATCCCTGGAGGTTTTTAAGAAGAGACTGGATGTGGCACTTAGCGCCATGGTCTAGCAACAGCAGCGGTAGTGGATCAAGGGTTGGACTTGATGATCTCGGAGGTCCCTCCCAACCCAGCTGATTCTATAATTCTCTGATTCTCATTCAAGGCTCTATGATCCCACCCCACATAACTGAGTGACAGGATGGGTGTCCTGGATGTCAGGGGGACGCTGGATTAGCCAAGGGAACCACATTAATTTTGCCCAGAGTTGGTTTTCAAAGCTGGGAAACATCACACTCCAGGAGGGAGAGACTCGGGGCATGATCTCTCCACGGTGTTTCTTAGGACACGATCTTCTTTTATTTTGTTATAAAAAAGATATCCTAGTTCCAATTCCCCCTCCCCCGGAGGCAGCTCCACAGCCTCACGGAGTGGGAAGCGGGAGGGAAACACTTGGATGTACCCAGAGCACCCTCTGCCGTCAGCGCCTCCCGGCAGCGATCCCAGTTGTCAGGGGAACCTCAGGGACCAGGATCAGCCACGGAAAACTCACCCTCCCTGGCAATAAGGTCGGCGTTGATCATGGCACGGCACAGCCCAGCTCCCGCAGCACGGCCACTACCGTGCTCTTCCCCGATGCAATCCCACCCGAGAGTCCCACCAGGAACATCGTGCTCTGAAAGGGGAAAGAAAGGAGCTGGAAAATGTGCCAGGACAGGGCTCTTTTTTATGCTGGGCACAGCAAATATTTAGCCCAAAACAGGTGGCTTCATTCGAAGTTCATTCTCTCTGGGTGTTACTGAGACATCGTCAGGATTTTGGCACCCTCTGGTCTGGGAATCTCTGTTTCACAGGCTGCAGGATAGTGCTGGGTTAAACGAGGCTTCCCTGGACCCCCCTAACTCTGGATGTGCCACTTGAGCCAGACCTCAGTTCCTCCAGCCGGTTTACCTGCAGCTGCAGCAACTCGTTCCCCTTTAGCACCTGCACCCACCAAACCACAGTCTCACCTCCAGCACCATAAACCATGGAATCATGGAACGGTTTGGGTTGGAAGGGACATTAAAGCCCATCCATTCCCACCCCCTGCCATGGGCAGGGACACCTTCCACTAGCCCAGGTTGTCCAAGCCATCCAACCTGGCCTTGGACACTCCCAGGGATCCAGGGGCAGTCACTGCTTCTCTGGAAAATCCATTCCAGCCCCTCCCCATCCTCACAGGGATAATTCCTTCCCAATATCCCATCTATCCCTGCCCTCTGTTAGTGTGAAGCTATTCCCCTTGTCCTGTCCCTCCCTCCCTTGTCCCAAGTCCCTCTCCAGCTCTCCTGGGGCCCCTTTAGGCCCCAGAAGGGGCTTTCAGGTCTCCCTGGAGCCTTCTCTGCTCCAGGTGAACCC
>NW_020888777.1:0-2599 GCF_003945725.1 Corapipo altera
CGGGAGAAGGTAAAGGGGGGTCCCTAAATGTGGGTCGTGTCCCCCCCCTTGCTCTCCCACAGCCTCTGTGGCCCCCCCGTCCCCCCACCCCGCTCTCCCCCCCTTTTCTCTCCCCACAGAGCTCCTGAGCCGCCAGCGGCCGCAGCCCCTCCCCGTGGCCTCGGGCCCAGTCAGGACCTCCCAGTCCATCCCCACACTGAGTTTGGGGGGTCATGTGTCCCCCCCGGCCCTGCTTTTATTCTGACCCCAGCTGGCTGCTCCCAGTGTTTCCATTAAAGCTTCCCAGTTCTCTGCACTCCTGATTATTGGTGAGAAGTGGAGGGGCTGCAAAAATCCCAGGAACGGGCGGTTTGGGCACTCCCAGAAAAAAAGAACCCTAGAGAAAGGTGGTTTGGGCACATCTAGGGCTCAAAAATCTGGGGAACAGGTGGGTTTGGGCACTTTCAGCTCTTCAAATCTTGGAAAAAAGGAGTTTGGGCACCATCAGTGTCTGGAAAACCCAGGAACAGGGTGGTTGGGAACATTCAGACTCCTAGAAACATGGGGATCTGGGCTCTCCTAGACCCTAAAAATCCCAGGGACAGGGGGGTTGTTGCACTCCCAGACCCAAAAATCTTGGAAAAGAGGGACTTAGACACACCTAGATTCCATCAAAATCCCAGGAACTGGGGGGTTTGGGCACAATCAGACCCACGAAATCTTGGAAACAGGGGGTTTGGGACACGTCAGACCCCCAAAAACTCAGAAAAGGGGCTTGGAAACATTCAGAGCCCGAAAAACCTGGGAATATGGGGTTTGGGCAATGTCAACCTTCCAAAAACCCGAGAACAAGGGGGTTTGGGCTCTCTCAGCCCCAAGGTATCCTTGAAAAATGGGCTTTAGGTACTCCCAGACCCTCAAAATTGTGAGAACAGGGGGGATTTGGGCACACTCAGAGGCACAAAATCCTGGGAATAGGGGGTTTGATCACTCTCAGCTCCTCAAATCTTAGATTATGGGGTTTGGGCACCATCAAGCTCATTGAAAAACATGGGAACAGGGGGGTTGGGAATATTCAACCCCCAAAAATCTTGGGAAGATGAGGGTATGGGCTCTCCTAGATGCTAAAAATCCCAGAGACAGGGGGATAGGGCACTCCCAGAGCACAAACTATTGGAAAACAGGGGTTGGACACTCCCAGACTCCATCAGAATCCTGGGAACTGGGGGTTTAGGCACTCCCAGACAGTAAAATCGTGAGAACAGGGTGTGTGCTGGTTTAAAAGTTAACCAGCGGGGAAATGAACTCAACTCAAAAGAGAGATTGTAAGTCAGAATAACAATTTAATAAAATAATACAATAAACACAACTACACAGACAAGCAATTGGTATCAACCCACAAAACCCAAATGTACAACCTGGCACCCCAGGGCACAAACAAAACAGTGCTCCCTGGGCCCCCCCTGAGCCCAAAGCAAAGGGAGAGGGGAAAAACCTGCTGGTGGGAGAGCTGCTGCAGTCCAGCTAAAAGTGGTGATTGTAGTCCAGCCGAAGTGGTGGTGAGCTGCAGTCCTCCTCTGGATCCCACGAGTGGAGAGAGTGCAAGGTTCTGAAACTCCAGGTTTATATATTCTCCAGCTCAGGCAGCAATGCTTAGCCCCTCCCCCAGAGTGGGGAATTCCATAAAAGGATGTTCAGTCCTTCCCTCAGAGTGGGGAATTCCATAAAAGGCTGTGAGGGTGCTCAGTCAGGGAATTCCACAAAAGGGCATGAGGACAGGAGCATGGGGGGGGGGTGGGGCACCTCGCAGGCCTCTACTGACAACAGTTTCTGGGAAATGGCATGGAGGGCTATAGAATACACAGTTTTGGGCTACACCCATCCAATGATGAATCAGTCCCAGCTGTTCTAACTAGGACAGGGTGTTTAGGCTCATCCATACCCCAAGATATTGGAAAAGAGGTGATTGCACACTTCCAGACCTTAAAACTCCTTGAAACAGGGGGGTTTGGGCACTCCCAGACCCACAAAATCCTGGAGAAAGATGCTTTAGGCACATCCAGAGCTCTAAAATACTGAGAACAGGAAGGACTGGGCACTCCCAGACTCCCAAAATTCTGGAAACAGGGGGGATTGACCTGTCCCAGCTGAAAAAACTCCTGGAAAAGAGAGGTTTAGGTACTCTCAGACCCCAAAAATTGTGAGAACAGGGGTGTTTGGGGCACACACAGAGCCCCAAAATCCAGGGAACAGGGAGTTATTGGGGACCCGCGGCCACACAGAACCTCATTTCCACGTATCCAGGACACTCCAAACCCCATCCCCAACAATCCGGGAACCCCCAAACCCCACCTTGGACCCTCCCAAGGCCCGGGCAGGGTCAGCAATTGCAGAAGCCAATGGGAGCGCGCGCTGCTGGTGCGTCATCAGTTGCCGGGCAGACCCGTCCGGAACGGAGCCCTCCCCGAGCTCAGCCAATCAGAGAACGCTCTCCGGTGATTTTGGGGGCCCGTGGTTACTGAGGGAGCCCTGGATGGCGTTTTTGGGTTGCCCTGAGCTTTGGGAGCCCTGGTTGGGCATTTTTGGTGGGCCCTGAGCTCCCCCCTCCCCCGCAGCCCAC
>NW_020888778.1:0-2595 GCF_003945725.1 Corapipo altera
TGGCAGGGGGTGGCACTGGATGGGGTTTAAGGTCCCTTCCAATCCAAACCATTCTGGGATTCAGCAAGATGAGCTTTCTTTCTCTACTGAATCCCCACCACTAATGTACCTGTGACATTTTCACGCTTCCCAAGTTGTTAACTGTTCAAAGGAGGGCTGGAATACTGGGATTCCAACCAGAATAAAGCAGCTGCACTGTACAGTGGTAATTTTATATTTTCATTTAAGGAGAAGAAGGCCCCCTGTTTATTCAGGTCATTACAGCTGTAGCTCAGTGGAGCATCTACCCTTGAATAATGAAGATGTAAAGGCCAACAGGCTCTATTTTCCCTTTTCCAGAGTGTCCACAGAGGGAGAAGCTGCAGAAGAATCCACCACCTGTTCCTGCTGCCCCTGTGCCAGTTACCAAGTGCTCTCCTGGGAAGAGACATCGAAGGCCAAAATGAAAAATTTCCAAAGTCAAATTTAAAGATCTTTGAGCCTAACAATGAAAACTGTTTTCAGGAGGCTCTGACTTCTCTGGAAGGCTTTTCAGCAGCTCAGGCTTAAAACAACTCACTGAGCTGTGACTGTTTTACACTTAACAGAATAACTTGAAATTTGGGTTTTTCTGGGTTTTTGGTTGTGGGGGTTTTTTTTAATGGAAGATTTCAAGCCCTTAATCTGTGCTTTGCCCATATAACCCATGGAATACCTCTGGGATAATCTGCTCCTAAACCACATACCAGGGCTGTGCAGCCAGGGAATTAAGAACCAAGATGAACATTTTCAGGATAAGAAGGAACTGGGAGATGTAACACCCGAAGGAGGTGTCTAGCTGATGCCATCACTGCTATTAAACTTCATTTTAGCTCTTAAATAAAACAAAACCAGGCAATGGACAGCCCTGCTGCTTCCATCCCTTCCCAGTGCTGTGAGAGAACAGATAAATTCATTATTGCTGCACTTTGCCACAGAGATGATTCACCTTCTCTTGTTTCAGCTGCAAATCTCAGTTATATAACAACTGAGAGACATGAAATGGCTATAAATAAGGAAAAGCAGATTTCTGACAATATGTAGAATATCCAGATGTGCTCTTGCATCAATCTCATTTTAAGCCAGAGTTACCAGTAAGTGGTAACTGAAAAAATATGATGGTTTAGGCAGAGAGAGAAAGTCAGAATGTCTTTATATTCAGAATATTTAAGTGAACCAAGAAATATGCACTACAGAGCATTACTAAATTCAAGCTGAGGCTTTCTTCCTTGTGCTATTCACTGCAGTAAAGAAGGGGTGGGGAACAGGAATGCAGGATAAATGAATCCATAGAACAAGAGTGAGTGAATAAATAGGTGATTCTACTGCAGTAACAGAAGTAAAAATATTAAGATGTGCAATCATCGATTTATAAATAAAACAAACTTCTTAAATACAATATTGAAACTGTCTGGCCAAGCATCAGCCAGATTTAAAAAGTCAATACTTCCACCACAAAAAAAAAATATTTATTCAAGTTCCTGAAGAAACACACACAAACTCAGGACATTAATCCCTCCGGTCTCCTTCCCTTCTCTCTCCAGACCCAAGGTTTTCCAGCCCCCATGGAAGAGCACTTTCTCAATAAATACATATAAATACACATTAAATACATATAAATACCCTTTGGCTATCCAAGTATTGCCATTTTTATGTGATAAACCACCAAATAATCAGAAACCTTTCAAGTTTAAAAGTCAAATCCAGCGACTCCTCCTTGCTAAATTTCACAGCAACCTTATTGCTGCCATTGTTTAATGACCTAAATAACCCAAAGTTAATTATCTCTCTGTACATAAGCTCACCAGAATGTGAGCTTGAGATGATGAAGGTACATGAAGGTTTAGTTTTCCCTAAGCCTTCCCATCTCTGTGTCCTTGTTATCATTGTGACCCCCACCCCAATCCCAATCCCAATCCCTTCCTTCCTCGCTGTGCAATGGGAGATTTTTGTATAGAATTTGGAAAAGCAAGGCAGCAATAATTTAAATATTTGTTATCCACCCAGCAAACCAACCCCTGTACCGTGTCATCAGTAAAATATGGAATGTTCTTTCCCATGGTTTTCCACATCACAGCCAAGACTCCCCAGTTAACTCCCTCTCTGGCATTATTATCCACACAAAAGCAAATTAAAACACAAAAAAAGGTGGAGAAGAGCAGAAGGAAAGGAGGAAGAGACATGCAGGGTGTGTTTCACTCTAAAAAGAAAAAAAAACCCTTAGATGTGACTGTCATAACTGATCATTTCAAAGATACTCTACATGTAAATCAGCATTTCCACGAGACACTTCACAAACACAAGAGGCAGCACATTTTCATGCGCTTTTAAACCCAGAAAAGGCCACAGAGCTCTTAAAAATTTTAAATATTTAATTTTTTTTATGTATATAACTGTGCTCTAACACCTTTAACCGTCTCCTGAAGCAAACAGGGAAAAACAAGGTCCCCAAGCGCTGCTGACCTCGAGCTTTCCTTGTGTTTCCTCCCTCCCTCAGGGATGCAAACACACCTGGGAATTACACTGAGGGTTATTCCTGCCTGAACTTGGAACCTCCAGCACCTCTGTGACCATCTC
>NW_020888779.1:0-2595 GCF_003945725.1 Corapipo altera
TGGCAGGGGGTGGCACTGGATGGGGTTTAAGGTCCCTTCCAATCCAAACCATTCTGGGATTCAGCAAGATGAGCTTTCTTTCTCTACTGAATCCCCACCACTAATGTACCTGTGACATTTTCACGCTTCCCAAGTTGTTAACTGTTCAAAGGAGGGTTGGAATACTGGGATTCCAACCAGAATAAAGCAGCTGCACTGTACAGTGGTAATTTTATATTTTCATTTAAGGAGAAGAAGGCCCCCTGTTTAATCAGGTCATTACAGCTGTAGCTCAGTGGAGCATCTACCCTTGAATAATGAAGATGTAAAGGCCAACAGGCTCTATTTTCCCTTTTCCAGAGTGTCCACAGAGGGAGAAGCTGCAGAAGAATCCACCACCTGTTCCTGCTGCCCCTGTGCCAGTTACCAAGTGCTCTCCTGGGAAGAGACATCGAAGGCCAAAATGAAAAATTTCCAAAGTCAAATTTAAAGATCTTTGAGCCTAACAATGAAAACTGTTTTCAGGAGGCTCTGACTTCTCTGGAAGGCTTTTCAGCAGCTCAGGCTTAAAACAACTCACTGAGCTGTGACTGTTTTACACTTAACAGAATAACTTGAAATTTGGGTTTTTCTGGGTTTTTGGTTGTGGGGGTTTTTTTTAATGGAAGATTTCAAGCCCTTAATCTGTGCTTTGCCCATATAACCCATGGAATACCTCTAGGATAATCTGCTCCTAAACCACATACCAGGGCTGTGCAGCCAGGGAATTAAGAACCAAGATGAACATTTTCAGGATAAGAAGGAACTGGGAGATGTAACACCCGAAGGAGGTGTCTAGCTGATGCCATCACTGCTATTAAACTTCATTTTAGCTCTTAAATAAAACAAAACCAGGCAATGGACAGCCCTGCTGCTTCCATCCCTTCCCAGTGCTGTGAGAGAACAGATAAATTCATTATTGCTGCACTTTACCACGGAGATGATTCACCTTCTCTTGTTTCAGCTGCAAATCTCAGTTACATAACAACTGAGAGACATGAAATGGCTATAAATAAGGAAAAGCAGATTTCTGACAATATGTAGAATATCCAGATGTGCTCTTGCATCAATCTCATTTTAAGCCAGAGTTACCAGTAAGTGGTAACTGAAAAAATATGATGGTTTAGGCAGAGAGAGAAAGTCAGAATGTCTTTATATTCAGAATATTTAAGTGAACCAAGAAATATGCACTACAGAGCATTACTACATTCAAGCTGAGGCTTTCTTCCTTGTGCTATTCACTGCAGTAAAGAAGGGGTGGGGAACAGGAATGCAGGATAAATGAATCCATAGAACAAGAGTGAGTGAATAAATAGGTGATTCTACTGCAGTAACAGAAGTAAAAATATTAAGATGTGCAATCATCGATTTATAAATAAAACAAACTTCTTAAATACAATATTGAAACTGTCTGGCCAAGCATCAGCCAGATTTAAAAAGTCAATACTTCCACCACAAAAAAAAAATATTTATTCAAGTTCCTGAAGAAACACACACAAACTCAGGACATTAATCCCTCCGGTCTCCTTCCCTTCTCTCTCCAGACCCAAGGTTTTCCAGCCCCCATGGAAGAGCACTTTCTCAATAAATACATATAAATACACATTAAATACATATAAATACCCTTTGGCTATCCAAGTATTGCCATTTTTATGTGATAAACCACCAAATAATCAGAAACCTTTCAAGTTTAAAAGTCAAATCCAGCGACTCCTCCTTGCTAAATTTCACAGCAACCTTATTGCTGCCATTGTTTAATGACCTAAATAACCCAAAGTTAATTATCTCTCTGTACATAAGCTCACCAGAATGTGAGCTTGAGATGATGAAGGTACATGAAGGTTTAGTTTTCCCTAAGCCTTCCCATCTCTGTGTCCTTGTTATCATTGTGACCCCCACCCCAATCCCAATCCCAATCCCTTCCTTCCTCGCTGTGCAATGGGAGATTTTTGTATAGAATTTGGAAAAGCAAGGCAGCAATAATTTAAATATTTGTTATCCACCCAGCAAACCAACCCCTGCACCGTGTCATCAGTAAAATATGGAATGTTCTTTCCCATGGTTTTCCACATCGCAGCCAAGACTCCCCAGTTAACTCCCTCTCTGGCATTATTATCCACACAAAAGCAAATTAAAACACAAAAAAAGGTGGAGAAGAGCAGAAGGAAAGGAGGAAGAGACATGCAGGGTGTGTTTCACTCTAAAAAGAAAAAAAAACCCTTAGATGTGACTGTCATAACTGATCATTTCAAAGATACTCTACATGTAAATCAGCATTTCCACGAGACACTTCACAAACACAAGAGGCAGCACATTTTCATGCGCTTTTAAACCCAGAAAAGGCCACAGAGCTCTTAAAAATTTTAAATATTTAATTTTTTTTATGTATATAACTGTGCTCTAACACCTTTAACCGTCTCCTGAAGCAAACAGGGAAAAACAAGGTCCCCAAGCGCTGCTGACCTCGAGCTTTCCTCGTGTTTCCTCCCTCCCTCAGGGATGCAAACACACCTGGGAATTACACTGAGGGTTATTCCTGCCTGAACTTGGAACCTCCAGCACCTCTGTGACCATCTC
>NW_020888780.1:0-2595 GCF_003945725.1 Corapipo altera
CCCCCCGGTGCTTGGGCCGGGGATGGGGAACGTGGAGAGCGCGGACGGGGAGGCACTGCCCCGGGGCCCCGGAACGGCGGCAGGCCACCCGGGGGGGCCCGGGCTGTTCGCCCCGGGCAAGATGCCGATGCCGGAGCCCTGCGAGCTGGAGGAGCGCTTCGCGCTGGTGCTGGTGAGAGGCCGACTCCCGCCGCTCCCCCCCGCGGTTCCCAGTGGGCTCCTCCGGTTCCCGGTGCGCCCCTGCGGTGCGCTTCCCCCGTACTCCGTCCCCGCGACCCCTCCGGGTCCCGCTGCGCCCCCCCGGTCCGCCCCTTCCCGGGACCCCTCCCGATGCGCCCACCCGGGCCACGGGGCAGGCACCGGGCACCGCCGGGACGACACCGGCTCCCGGAGCCACCGGGGACGGGCGGGGAGCGTTGGTGCCCGCGGGGATGGGCAGTGGCCTCGGGACCGCGGGGAATACCCCGCCCGGGACAGCCCCGGGGGGTGACGCCACTCCCGGTGCCACCGGCGGGGCCCTTGAGGCCCCGGGGACTTTGTGAACGGGGAAAGTCCCGTCGGGGCGGCGAGCGGGGCTGCGGGCGGCGGGTCCCCGTGGTTGCGGGGGTCCCCAGGGCTGGGGTTCCCCCTTGGGTGCCGATTCCCGGTGGATGCGGGGGTTCCCGGTGGGTGCGGCGGTTCCCGGTGAGCGCGGGTCCCCCGCGCGGTCCCCGGCCCCGCTGTCACGGACGGGGCGGTGGCCACCCCGCCGCGGTCACCGGCCCAGCCCGTCGGTGCCACCGCCTCCCCGGGACGTGGGCAGGTCCCCACCCCGTGCCACCGGTGCCATCGGGACCCCCAGTACTGCGGGAGGGAACCCACCGGCACCGGGCTCGCGGCGCGGGCCGTCCCGGTGGCCCCTCCGCGTCGCCGGCTTTGTTTGGCGGGGGAGACACACCGTGACCGGTGACACCGGTGCCCCCCGGTCCCCGACGCCCGGTGGGGGCCGCCGCCAGCGGAAGCCGAGGCCAGGCAGGAAATGCCGTGTGGTCCCACGGGGCTCTGGAAGCCGAAACCGGGGGGCATCGGGGGGGCATCGGGGGGCACCGGCACCGCCGGCGTGGGCGCGTCCCGCCGGTGACCGAGCGGCTCCCGCCCGCGGCGCCGCTGCCCGTCCCGCATCCCACGCGGGGCGGATGCGGCCGCCGGTCCCCGCGGGGCCGGTGGCGGGGGAGGACACGTCCTGCCGGGCGACACCGATGCCGGGGAGGGGCTCAGTTTGGTGGGTTGTTGCACCACATCCCCCCTCACCTCCCAAAATGTCCCCCGCGCCCGTCGGCGGCGCCCGGTGCCGTCCCGACTGCTGCCGGGGGTGGAAAAATATTCCATCATGTGATGGAGCTCCGGCGGCCCCCGGACGGGAGGATCCGCCCCGGTGCCCCCCAGCCCCAGGATGCGCTCCGGTACCGCCGTTCCCGGGTGGGTTCGGCCCCCGGGACAGCCGTGGGGGCTCCCGGTGGGGGCGGCGGCGGAGGAAGTGCCCGGCCGGGAGCGGCCGCGCTCCCACCACAAAGGCAGGAAACCGAGCGGCGGGAACGCCGGGGCGGGCGGCTGCGCTTCAAAGCCCCCCGGTGCCCCCCCGATGCCCCCGAGACCCCACCCGGGGTCTCCGTGTGTCCCTTCCGCCTCCGTCTCCGGGAGGGCCCTGGGATTTCGCCTGTGGCCCGGGGGGAATAAGCTGAGACCTGTGGGGAGGGAACGGTGCCCCTTTTGGGGGCAGTTTTGGGGGCCCCGTGCTGGCGGTGACGTCCCCGTGGGCCCGCGGGACCCCTGCCCAGGGGTGTTCGGTCTCGCCCACTCTCTGTATCCCGGTTTCCTGCGGCTTTGTGGGATCGGGATGAGCAGGGGAGGGATAATTTTAGCCGCCAAGGGGCGGGTGGAGCGGTGGTGGCAGTGACCGGCTCCCGATAACGGGGCTGCCCGGACCAGCGTCACCAGGGTGACATCACTCACGGGGGTGGCATCGCCCACCGGGATGGCATCGTGTGCTGCGACGGCATCTCCCGCAGGGGTGGCACTGCCCCAATCCCGCGGCCATCCGGCGTCCCCAGTGCCCCCTGGGACACTCCCTTTGTGTCCCCTGTGCCACATCCCGCACTGTGGGTCCTGGGGTCCCCCATGGGGCTTCCCGGTGTCCTGGTGAGCCAGCACCGGTGCCTGGCCTTGTGCCCGATGCCTCAGTGAACTGGGACCGATGCCAGGCCTCGTGCCTGGTGTCCTGGTGAGCCAGCACCAGTACCAAGTCTCGTGCCCGGTGTCCTGGTGAGCCGGCACCGGTGCCCGGCCTCGCCGCAGTCGGGAGCGGAGGCTGCGGTTGCTGCGCGGAAGCGGGTGCAGACAGGAAGGACACGTCGGGGATGGGGAGATTTGGTGCTGCCCGCAAGCTGGCACGTGGCCCTGTTGGCACTGCTGGCACTGCTGGCACTGCTGGCACTGCTGTCCCCGTGCCACATCTGTGCCCACCGGTGCTGGTGACCCTGGCTGTGCCCTGGGCCTGAGTGCCCTTAAGAGGGACCCTGGCTGTGTTGTGGATGCTTTTTGGGTCTGGTTGCCCCC
>NW_020888781.1:0-2594 GCF_003945725.1 Corapipo altera
TGGGGGTGACCACAGCAGGGGGGTGACCATAGGTTGGGGGTGACCACAGGATGGGGGTGACCACAGCCCCATGACATGATGATGACCACAGCCTGGAGGTGACCACAGCCCCATGGCATGGTGGTGACCATGTTACAGAGATGGCCAGAGCGCCATGCCATGGTGGTGACCATGCCATGATGGTGACTATGTCACGCTGACCACAGCCCCGTGGCATCATGGTGACCTTGTCACGGTGACCACAGCCCCATGGCTTGGTGGTGACCTTGTCATGGTGACCACAGCCCCACGGCATCATGGTGACCTTGTCACGGTGACCACAGCCCCATGGCTTGGCGGTGACCATGTCACGCTGACCACAGCCCCATGGCATCATGGTGACCTTGTCATGGTGACCACAGCCCCATGGCATGGCTGTGACCAGGCCACGCTGACCACAGCCCCATGGTATGGCAATGACCATGTCACCATGAGCAGAGCCCCGTGGCATCATGGTGACCTTGTCACGGTGACCACAGCCCCGTGTCACGGCAGTGACCCCGTGCCCCCCTCCCCCAGGTCCCACCCTGCTCCTCACCAGCGACATCATCCGCGCCCGCCTCGGCTCCTCGGCGCTGGACAGGTAACTCCCGTGGGGAGGAGGGAGCGTCCCCGTCCCCCCACACCCCACACCCCACCCATCCCTGGCTGACCCCTGTGCCCTGGCAGCATCCAGGAGTACCGGCTGTCGGGGTGGCTGGCGCAGCAGGAGGACATCCACCGCATCGTCCTCTACCAGACCGACTGCACCCTCACCACCTGGACCCTGCGCTGCTTCCGCCAGGCCGACTGCATCCTCATCGTGGGGCTGGGGGACCAGGAGCCCGAGCTGGGAGAGGTCAGCTGGGGGCTGAGGGGGGCATGGAGGGGGGACACTGAATCCGAAAAACCCGGAATAGTGAACTGCCCAGAGACTTTTTGATCTTTGAGCGGCAAAGGGATTTGTTGGCAGCGCTGGGAGCGAGCCAGCTATCGCTGGAAAAACCTGCTCCAAGGCTTCACACAAAATCAGCAGGTTTTACACAATTTTCTTATAGGATTAAATGCATATTCAAGTGATTGCAACATCTATCTTGTTAATACACCTACAACATCTAATATGTTAATATCTAACATATTAATGACAGGCAGAGTGTAGGTGGAGCTCAGGCAGGGCTTGGGGCGGTGCTTCTCTTGGCCCTCAGTCTTGGGGGTAGTTCCCATCTTTCTCCCGTGGGTCTGGGGGCTTAAACTCATCTTCCTCAGCTTGACTTCTCTTCTTTTCCATTGTTCTCGACCCGCTCACTGAAGCTTGGAAAAAACCCTGGCTCCTGGCCTGTTTCTTCTATTCAAACGTCTACCTTATCCTACTGCATCTTGATTTATTACCTCTAGGCCTATGACATGTTCTTTTACCATTCTCTTAAGTTTTGGTCCAGTAAGTAGAACAGAACGAGCACAGATGGTTTGGGATGTTGGTAGCTTGTTAGCAGGCCCAAATTTCTTAGTTAACTCTTTTGGGCCTGGCCTCCTGTTTCAGCACCGAAAGCAGCCCCGGCACGGGGGAGGCGGCGCCTCGAGCGCTGTGCCCGGTTCTGGGCGCTCGGTTTGGGGAGGACGTTGAGGGGCTGCGATGCCAAAATTGGCAGAAATGTGACTGCTCAGAGACAGTTTTGTGTGTTTAGGCAGCAAAGGTGTTTATTTGGAGCAGTGTTGGGGTGCTGGGCAGCTCTGGCTGCACAAACCAACTCTGAAGTTCTCAGTGTTCTCCGTCAGGCAATTTATACAATTTTCGTGAGGGATTATGACATCTTTACGTGCATATTCATTCCATTTCACAACCTAATTATCATATTCATAACAGGCAGGGTTTGGGCAGAGCTTGGGGGGGGGGGTCATCCTTTTGGGGAGATCTTTGGTGGTCATTCCAGCTCTTCAGCCTCGTGAGGGGTCATCTTTCTTCTCCTCATCTTCATGAACTCTTCAACTCTTCCTGGCTACGAAAACCCCTTGACTGAGCTCCTCTATCTCCCCAGATGTCCACTCTGTCTGATTTATGACCACTGAGCTGACCTTTCTGTTATCTTCTAGTAGAACAGAACATACCAAACGTGGGCAGGACTCTCAGAGCAAGGTACCATCTCTCTCTGGACTCACCCCTCAATATCTGCTCTTTGTTTCTGCTGCCTTTTGACGTAAACGTTGCATTCCTCAGAGTGAGGTCTGTGAAACCTTCCTCAGAGCAAAATTCCAGTATCCAGACCTGTTTCAGCTCCTGTTTCAGCTGGAGAAGGGTCTGGAGCACAAGTCCCGTGAGGAGCAGCTGGGGGGGCTCAACCTGGACAGGAGGAGGCTCAGGGGGGACCTTCTTGCCCTCTGCAACTCCCTGACGGGGTTGGAACCGGGGCGGGTCGGGCTCTGCTCCCAGCAGAAGGGCGAGAGGACACGGCCTTGAGCTGCACCAGGGGAGGGTTTAGGTTGGACATCAGGAAGAAGTTCTTGACAGAAAGGGTGGTTGGGCATTGGAATGGGCTGCCCAGGGAGGTGGTGGAGTCACCATCCCTGGAGGTGTTTGA
>NW_020888782.1:0-2594 GCF_003945725.1 Corapipo altera
TGGCTGCTGCTGAGGTGGTTTCTTTTACTGTCTTTGACCTCAGTCACTAAATTCTTCAGGAAAATGAACACAAAAAACCTTCTAAAAGCTCAACCCCCAATGAGCCCTTGCAGGGACTCTGATGTTACAGGAGTGTATCACTTTAAAGTCACCAAAAAAAATCACCAACAAAAGGGATGCAGCAATCAAATCACAATTAATCTCCAGCTGAGGGTAACCACAGTGAAGGAGAGAGCAGATAATCATCTCTCCCAAATCCAGGAACATTGCCACAGGTTGTAACCTCAGGCCAACCTCATAAAAGTCTTTAAGACCAATTTCTTCCTTCCGTGGAATATCACATGGAGGCAGTTTTGGGATGTGTGACATCCATATAGTAAACAAATACGCATAAAAAAGGAATTGGAGGAAAATAAAGTGATTGGTAGAGAACTGACACAGAGTATCTGTAGTGTTTTCCTACCGTCTCCAAGGGCTTTTAGCACCTCCAGCAAATGTCCTGCACCTCGAGGGGAATTACAGTGCAATAAAATGTTAAAGCATCACAGCTTTGAGTGGCTACACACTAAGTTCTTCACCAAACAGAAAAGTTCTGGCACTTCAAAATGACACCATTTCACCACAGCTCAGCTGCAGCCCCTGGACCTGCCACATGCAGGATTCACAGAATCCCAGAATCCCAGGTTTGGGTGGGAAGGGACCTTAAAGACCACACCTTCCACTATCCCAGGTTGCTCCAAGCCCTATTCAACCTGACCCAGGACACTTCCAGGGATGGGGCAGCCACAGCCCCTCTTGCCAAGCTCTCTGTTCCCCTTGTTATCCCTGTGGGATGGAGGGGTTAACACCTCACAGCTAATCAGGGAGAGCAGCATCTGCTCCAGTCCTGCTGAGGCAACAGACCTGGAATTCTGGCTCTTCCCTCTAGCCCAGGCAGCACATCTGAGAGCAGCAAGAGGCAGGTGTGCAGTGCAGGAGCATGGACCGAATTCCCTGACCTGGGATCTCTGGAGCCTCTTGTTTTTTTGGGGCACATTCATTTTGAGGTCTGATCTCTCAGTGTCACCGAGAAAACAACATGCAGCACAGAGGGACACGGTCTGAAGTTGTGCCAGGGGAGGTTTAGGTTAGATATTAGAAAGAATTTCTTTACAGAGAGGGTAATCAGCCATTGGAATGGGCTGCCCAGGGAAGTAGTGGATTCTCCATCCCTGGAGGTTTTTAAGAAGAGACTGGATGTGGCACTTAGCGCCATGGTCTAGCAACAGCAGCGGTAGTGGATCAAGGGTTGGACTTGATGATCTCGGAGGTCCCTCCCAACCCAGCTGATTCTATAATTCTATGATTCTCATTCAAGGCTCTATGATCCCACCCCACATAACTGAGTGACAGGATGGGTGTCCTGGATGTCAGGGGGACGCTGGATTAGCCAAGGGAACCACATTAATTTTGCCCAGAGTTGGCTTTCAAAGCTGGGAAACATCACATCTCATCCAGGAGAGAGAGACTCGGGGCATGATCTCTCCACGGTGTTTCTTAGGACACGATCTTCTTTTATTTTGTTATAAAAAAGATATCCTAGTTCCAATTCCCCCTCCCCCGGAGGCAGCTCCACAGCCTCACGGAGTGGGAAGCGGGAGGGAAACACTTGGATGGACCCAGAGCACCCTCTGCCGTCAGCGCCTCCCGGCAGCGATCCCAGTTGTCAGGGGAACCTCAGGGACCAGGATCAGCCACGGAAAACTCACCCTCCCTGGCAATAAGGTCGGCGTCGATCATGGCACGGCACAGCCCAGCTCCCGCAGCACGGCCACTACCGTGCTCTTCCCCGATGCAATCCCACCCGAGAGTCCCACCAGGAACATCGTGCTCTGAAAGGGGAAAGAAAGGAGCTGGAAAATGTGCCAGGACAGGGCTCTTTTTTATGCTGGGCACAGCAAATATTTAGCCCAAAACAGGTGGCTTCATTCGAAGTTCATTCTCTCTGGGTGTTACTGAGACATCGCCAGGATTTTGGCACCCTCCGGTCTGGGAATCTCTCTTTCACAGGCTGCAGGACAGTGCTGGGTTAAACGAGGCTTCCCTGGACCCCCCCTAACTCTGGATGTGCCACTTGAGCCAGCCCTCAGTTCCTCCAGCTGCTTTACCTGCAGCTGCAGCAACTCGTTCCCCTTTAGCACCTGCACCCACCAAAGCACAGTCTCACCTCCAGCACCATAAACCATGGAATCATGGAACGGTTTGGGTTGGAAGGGACATTAAAGCCCATCCATTCCCACCCCCCTGCCATGGGCAGGGACACCTTCCACTAGCCCAGGTTGTCCAAGCCGTCCAACCTGGCCTTGGACACTCCCAGGGATCCAGGGGCAGTCACTGCTCCCTGGAAAATCCATTCCAGCCCCTCCCCATCCTCACAGGGATAATTCCTTCCCAATATCCCATCTATCCCTGCCCTCTGTTAGTGTGAAGCTATTCCCCTTGTCCTGTCCCTCCCTCCCTTGTCCCAAGTCCCTCTCCAGCTCTCCTGGGGCCCCTTTAGGCCCCGGCAGGGGCTTTCAGGTCTCCCTGGAGCCTTCTCTGCTCCAGGTGAACCC
>NW_020888783.1:0-2594 GCF_003945725.1 Corapipo altera
CCAGTGCACTGCCCTCCACCGTGGGCCTTCCCTTCCTGATCCAGCATCTGTGGGGCAGCAGAGCTGGGTCAGTGCAGGGACAGGGCTGGCTCTGACAGGGGCCATGAAGCCACTGCCAGGAGGGGACAGCAAGGACAGTTTGCAAAAAACAAATTTAGATATGGGGACTTTGTTGGAATCAAGGGGGTCATTGTGACACCAGAGAAACTCAGGGAATCAATGAACTGTTGTGACACTTCAGGGTCTCCTGGAACCAAAGGAAGCCTGGGACAGTTTGGAACCTCATGGAGTCAAGGGCCTATTGAGACACTGAGAACCTCATGGAAGCAGAGGAATTCTGGGAGAGTGTGGAACTTCATGGAATCAAAGGGCCATTGTGACACTGGAGGGCCTGATGTATCTGAAGGAAACCTGTGAGTCTGCAGAATCTCATGGAATCAGGTGGCCAGTGTGACACGAGGGACCTCCCAGAAGCAAAGAAACCCTGGGACATTTTGGAACTTCCTGGAATCACTGGGCCATTGGGACACTGGGGAAACTCATGGAATTGTGTGGCCATTGTGACATTGCAGGGCCTCATGGAATAAAATGAAACCTGGGACACTTGGAAACCACATGGGATCAAGGGGTGCTTGTGACCCTGTAGGACCTCATGGAACCAAGGGAAGCCTGGGACACTGAGGAAACTCATGGAACCACATTGGGCACCATCTGCCACAGCCCGAGGGTAAAAGGAATAGGGACGTGACACTTTGTGACCCTGCAGAATGGCACAAGATCAACATTGTGTCACTGCAGGGCTTCATGGAACCAAAGGAATCCTTGGACACTGTGGAACCTCATAGAAACAAAGGGCCATTGTGACAGTGAAGAACTTCATGGAATCAAAGGGGCCATTGTGACACTCCTGGGCCTCGTGGATCCAAAGGAATCTTGGGATGCTGTGGAACCTCCCAGAATCAAGGGGTCATTTTGACACCGTGGAACCTCATGGAATTACAGTCCATTCTGACTCTGCAGGGCCCACGGAAGCAAAGGAATCCTGGGACACTGTGGAATCTGAAAGAATCAAGGGACTGTTGTGACCCTGTGGAGTCTCGTGGAGATGAAGAAGCCCTGGGAGACTGGAACCTCATGGAATCAAGGGACCATTGTGACAATGCAGGTCCTCATGGAACCAAGGGAAAATGGGGATACTGTGAAAACTCATGGCATCAAGGGGCCATTTGGACATGCAGGGCTTCCTAGAATCAAAGGAAGCCTGGGACGTTTGGGATCGTCCTGGAATCAAGGGGCCATCGAGACACTGCAGAAACTCCTGAAAGCAGAGGAACCCTGAGACTGTGCTGAACCTGACAGCAGAAAGGAGCCATTGGGACACTGCAAAACCTCATGGAATCAAGGGGCCATGGTTTCACATCTGGGTCTCATGGAATCAAAGGAAACCTGGGACACTGGGGAAACTGATGGAAGCAGGGAGACCCTGGGACACTGTGGAGCCTCACGGAATCAAGGGGCCATCGGGACACTGCAGGACCTTGTGGGGCCGAAGGAACCCTGGGCTGCTGCAGAACCTCACGGAGGTGGGAAGCTGCTGTGTGGGTGCCCCACGACGAGTGGCTGAGGCTGCTGAAGGAGAAGCCAATTTGCAGAAGTGGAAGCCACGGGCAATGCCACTGAGCCCCCTTGCCATGGTCAGTTACCATGGAAACCTCATACAGTCCTGTTGCTACAGTCAGTTACCATGGCAACCATCACACATTCCCATTGCTATGGTTGGTTACCATGGAAACCAGCATACATTCCTGTTGCTACAGTCAGTTACCATGGCAAACACCATAAAATCTCTTTTCTAAGGTCAGTTACCATGGCAACCCTCATACCTCCCACTGGTACAGTCTGTTACCATGGTAACCATCATACATTCCCATTGCTACGGTCAGTTACCATGGCAACCATCATACATTGTTATTTCTATGGTCGGCTACCATGGCAACCACCATGCATTCCTGTTTCTACAGTCAGTTTCTATGGCAACCATCATACATTCTTGTTTCTGTATTCAGTTACCAGGGCAACCATCATACAATCCCATTTGTACAGTCAGTTACCATGGTAACCATCATACAGTTGCACTGCTACACTCAGTTACCATTGCAACCAGTATACATTTCAGTTGCTACAGTCAGTTACCATGGCAACCACCATAAGTCCCACTACTACAGTCAGTTACCATGGCAACCGTCATACCTCCCACTTCTATGGTCAGTTACCATAGAAACCATCATATATTCCAATTTCTATGGTCAGTTACCATGGCAGCCATAATAAATTCCCATTGCTACAGTCAGTTACCATGGCAACCATCATATAGTCTCGTTCTTTCGCTAAGCTACCATGACAACCATCATACCTCCCAAAGGTACAGTCGATTTCCATGGCAACAATCATACATTCCCTTTACTACGGTCAGTTACCATGGCAACCATTATACATTCCAATTGCTATGGTCAGTTACCATGGTAACCATCAGACATTCCCATTACTACGGCTGGTTACCATGGGAACCATCATACATTACCGTTGCTACAGTC
>NW_020888784.1:0-2593 GCF_003945725.1 Corapipo altera
TTCCCAGGGATCCCAGGCCCCGCTCCTGGCACGGACCCGACGGATCGCCCGGAGCGCCCTCCTGAAATCCGCCCCCTACAGCAGCTGCTGCCGCAGGAAAGGGTCGGGAACACCGGGAATGGCGCCGGGAACGCCGGGAATGGGGCCGGGAATGCCGGGAGAGGGGCTGGGAATGCCGGGAATGGGGCTGGGAATGCCGGGAGAGGGGCTGGGAGGGGGAGGGGGGGAGCTCTGGCATTCCCAGGAGGGGACTGGTGGGATGAGGGGAAGCTCTGGGATTCCCGGGAAGGGGACTGGGAAGAGAGGGAAAGCTCTGGGATTCCCAGGAAAGAGACTGGGAAGAGAGGGAAAGCTCTGGGATTACTGGGAAAGGGATTGGAAAGGGAGGGAAAGCTCTGGGATTCCCAGCAAAGGCACTGGGAAGAGAGGGAAAGCTCTGGAATTCCCAGGAAGGGGACTGGGAGGGTGAGGGAAAGATCTGGAATTCCCAGGAAAGGGACTGGGAAGAGAGGGAAAGCTCTGGGATTACTGGGAAAGGGACTGGGAAGGGAGATAAAGGTCTGGGATTCCCAGGAAAGGGACTGGGAAGAGAGGGAGGGCTCTGGGATTCCCAGGAAAGGGATTCTTTGGATGAGGATGGGGGGGAAAAGCTCTGGAATTGCCGTGTCCCCGCTGCCATCCGGTGTCTGTGGGACTCATCCCTCATTCCCTGTGAGACTCATCCCTCATTCCCTGTGGGACACATCCCTCATTCCCTGTGGGACACATCCCTCATTCCCTGTGGGACTCATCCCTCATTCCCTGTGGGACTCATCCCTCATTCCCTGTGGGACTCTTCCCTCATTCCCTGTGGGACTCATCCCTCATTCCCTGTGGGACTCATCCCTCATTCCCTGTCCCATCCCAGGGCCCAGGGAAGCAGCTCCCGGGTTGGTCCCGCCCGGACGGTGCCGGAGCCGCTCCGGAATGTGGGAGAATCCCGGGATGTGGGAGAATCCCGAGGATCCCCAGCCCTGCTGCTGGAACACGGGAGGACAGGTTTGAGACCAGGGGGAAGCTCCGGGGCAGGATCGGGATCGTCCCGGATCATCCCAATTCCAGAGGGTCCCACTCCCACCTCGTTCCCTCCCCAGATGTTCCGAAGGCTCCGACCCGGAAAGGAAAATCCTGCCCCGTGTGGGACGAGCTGAGCCCGGAGCGGCGCCGGGTCCTGCGGCACCACCTGCACCTGCGCAGGTGAGCTGGGCCCGAAATGGGCTAAAACTGAGCCCAAACCGAGCCCAAAATGAGCTAAAACTGAGCCTGAGCCCCAAAATGGGCTAAAACTGAGCCTAAACCGAGTCTAAACCGAGCCTGAGCCCCAAACTGAGCCCAAACTGAGCCTGAGCCCCAAACTGAGCCCAAAATGAGCTAAAACTGAGCCTAAACCGAGCCCAAACTGAGTCTAAACCGAGCCTGAGCCCCAAACTGAGTCTAAACCGAGCCTGAGCCCCAAACTGAGCCCAAACTGAACCTAAGCTGAGCCCCAAACTGAGCCCAAACCCAGCCCAAACCGAGCCCAAAATGAGCCTAAAATGAGCTAAAATTGAGCCTAAACCGAGTCTGAGCCCCAAACTGAGCCCAAACCAAGCCCAAACTGAGCCCAAACCAAGCCCAAACTGAGCCTGAGCCCTAAACCGAGCCCAAACTGAGCCCAAACTGAGCCTAAACTGAGCTCAAAATGAGCCAAAAGTGAGCCAAACCTGAGCCTAAATCAGCCCAAACCGAGCCCAAAATGAGCCAAACCTGGGCCTAACTGAGCCCAAACTGAGCCCAAACGCCCCCAGCCCAGCCCAAGCCCCCTCGGACCCCCCTGACCGGTCCGTCCGTCCCCAGCTCCGGGTGGATCCAGGATCCCTGCGGGAAGTGGGTCAAGGACGGGAACGCAGAGTTCGACTCGGACGAGGAGGAGCCCCCGGAGCTGCCACCGACGTGACCCTCCCTGGGCCCAAATCCCCCGTCCCCAAAACCCCAAACCCCCAAATCCCCTGTGCCCAAAACCCCAAATCCCCAAACCCCCTGTGCCCAAACCCCCTGTGCCCAAATCCCGTGCCCAAATCCCCTGTGCCTGATTCCCCTGTGCCCAAATCCCCTGTGCCCAAAACCCCAAATCCCCTGTGCCCAAATCCCCTGTGCCCAAATCCCCAAATCCCCTGTCCCCAAATCCCTTTTCCCCAAATCCCTTTTCCCCAAACCCCCTGTGCCCAAATCCCCTGTGCCCAAACCCCCTGTGCCCAAACCCCCTGTGCCCAAATCCCCAAATCCCCTGTGCCCGATTCCCCTGTCCTCAAATCCCCTGTGCCCAAATCCCCTGTGCCCAAAACCCCAAATCCCCTGGGCCCAAATCCCCTTTTCCCCAAACCCCCTGTCCCCAAATCCCCCATCCCCAAATCCCCTGTGCCCAAATCCCCTGTCCCCAAATCCCCAAATCCCCTGTGCCCAAATCCTGTGTCCCCAAATCCCGTCCCCAAATCCCATCCCCAAACCCCCTGTCCCCAAATCCCCTTTTCCCCAAACCCCCTGTGCCCAAATCCCCAAATCCCCTGTCCCCAAA
>NW_020888785.1:0-2593 GCF_003945725.1 Corapipo altera
CTCACCCAAATCTCCCCTAAAAAATGACCAAAAACTCACTCAAATATCCCCAAAAAATGACCACAAACTCACCGGAATCTCCCTAAAAAATGACCACAAACTCACCCAAATCTCCCCAAAAAATGACCACAAACTCACGTAAATCTCCCTAAAAATCGACCCAAAATTCACAAATAAATCCCTTAAAACTTACCACTAACTCACCCAAATCTCCCCAAAAATAACCACAAATTCACCCAAATCTCCCCAAAAAATGACCAGAATATCAAGCAAATCTCCCCAAAAACTGACCACAAACTCACCTAAGTCTCCCGAAAAAATGACCACAAACTCACATAAATCTCTCAAAAAATGACCCAAAACTCACAAAAAACTCCCTCAAAACTGACCACAAACTCACCCAAATCTCTCCAAAAATTGCTTAAAAATTCACCCAAATCTCCACAAAAACTGACCAGAAACTCACATAAACCTCTCCAAAAAATTACCACAAACTCACTCAAATCTCCCCAAAAATGACCACAAACTCACCTAAATCACCCCAAAACTTGACCACATACTCAAACTAATCTTCCCACAAAATGACCACAAACTCACCCAAATCTCCCCAAAAAATGACCACAAAGTCACCCAAATCTCCCCAAAAAATGACCACAAGTTTACCCAAATCTCCCAAAAATTGACCAAAATCTCACCCAAATCTTCCGAAAAAATGACCACAAACTCACCAAAATCTCCCGAAAAAATGACCACAAACTCACCCAAATCTCCCCAAAAAATCACAAGAAACTCCCAAAACCCTCCCCAGAAATGACCACAAACTCACACAAATCTCCCTAAAAACTGACCACAAACTCTCCCAAATCTCCCCAAAAATGACCACAAAATAAAAAAAATCTCCCCAAAAAATGACCACAAACTCTCCCAAATCTCCCCAAAACATGACCACAAACTTACCTAAATCTCCAAAAAAATAAAGAAAAACACACCAATAACTCCTTAAAAACTGACAACAAACTCACCCAAATCTCCCCAAAAAATTACAACAAACTCATCCCAATCTCCACAAAAAATGACCACAAACTCACCCAAATCTCCCCAAAAAATGACCACAAACTTACCTCAATCTCCCCAAAAAATGAACACAAATTCACCCAAATCTCCCAAAAATTGACAAAAAACTCACCCAAATCTCCCCAAAAAATGACCACAAACTCACTGAAATCTCCCCAAAAATAGACCAGAAACTCAACCAATTCTCCCCAAAAATGACCACAAAATCACCCAAATCTCCCCAAAAATTGAGCACAAACTCAAACTAATCTCCCCAAAAAATGACCACAAACGCACCCAAATCTGCCCAAAAACTGGTCAGAAACTCAAACAAGTCTCCCCAAAAAATGACCCAAAACTCACCCAAATCTCCCCCAAAAATCACCACAAAATCAAACAAATCTCCCCAAAAAATGACCACAAACGCACCCAAATCTCCCCAAAAAATGACCACAAACTCACTCAAATCTCCCAAAAAAATGACCCAAAACTCACCCAAATCTCCCGAAAACTGACCACAAACTCACCCGAATCTCCCGAAAAAACGACCACAAACTCACCCAAATCTCCCCAAAAAATGACCACAAACTCACATAAATCTCCCCAAAAATTGACCCAAAATTCACAAATAAATCCCTAAAAACTGACCACAAACTCATCCAAATCTCCCAAAAAAGACCACAAAATCAAATAAATCTCCCCAACAAATGACCACAAAATCTAACAAATCTCCCCAAATAATGACCCTAAACTCACAAAAAACTCCGTAAAAACTGACCACAAATCACCCAAATCTCCCCAAAAATTGACCA
Source organism: Corapipo altera (assembly GCF_003945725.1). Taxonomy (NCBI): domain Eukaryota; kingdom Metazoa; phylum Chordata; class Aves; order Passeriformes; family Pipridae; genus Corapipo; species Corapipo altera. Next base: position 1,866 of record NW_020888785.1, read on the forward strand.
CAAATTCACGCAAATCTCCTTAAAAAATTACCAGAAAATCAAACAAATCTCCCCAAAAATGACCACAAACTCACCCAAATCTCCCCAAAAACTGACCACAAACTCACATAAATCTTCCCAAAAAAATGACCCAAAACTCACAAATAACTCCCTCAAAACTGACCACAAACTAACCCAAATCTCCCCAAAAATTGACCAGAAACTCACCCAAATCTCCCAAAAAAATGACCACAAACTCACCCAAATCTCCCCTAAAATTTACCACAAACTCACCCAAATCTCCCCAAAACATGACCACAAAATCAAACAAATATCCCCAAAAAATGACCACAAATTCACCCAAATCTCCCAAAAATTGACCAAAATCTCACCCAAATCTCCCGAAAAAATTACCACAAACTCACCCAAATCTCCCCAAAAATTGACCAAAAACTCAAAGTAATCTCCCCAAAAAATGACCACAAACACAGCCATATCTCCCAAAAAATGACTAAAAATTCACCCAAATCTCCCCAAAAAATCACCAGAAACTCATCCAAATCTCCCCAAAAAATGACCACATGCTCTCCCCAATCTTCCCAAATAATGACACAAAATTCACCGAAATCTCCCCAAAAAATGACCACAAAATCAAACAAATCTCTCAAAAAAATGACCACAAACTCACCCAAATCTCTCCAAAAATTGACCAAAAATTCACCCAAATCTCCCCAAAAAATGACCACAAA
>NW_020888786.1:0-2592 GCF_003945725.1 Corapipo altera
TGGGGGTGACCACAGCAGGGGGGTGACCATAGGTTGGGGGTGACCACAGGATGGGGGTGACCACAGCCCCATGGCATGATGATGACCACAGCCTGGAGGTGACCACAGCCCCATGGCATGGTGGTGACCATGTTACAGAGATGGCCAGAGCGCCATGCCATGGTGGTGACCATGCCATGATGGTGACTATGTCACGCTGACCACAGCCCCGTGGCATCATGGTGACCTTGTCACGGTGACCACAGCCCCATGGCTTGGTGGTGACCTTGTCATGGTGACCACAGCCCCACGGCATCATGGTGACCTTGTCACGGTGACCACAGCCCCATGGCTTGGCGGTGACCATGTCACGCTGACCACAGCCCCATGGCATCATGGTGACCTTGTCATGGTGACCACAGCCCCATGGCATGGCTGTGACCAGGCCACGCTGACCACAGCCCCATGGTATGGCAATGACCATGTCACCATGAGCAGAGCCCCGTGGCATCATGGTGACCTTGTCATGGTGACCACAGCCCCGTGTCACGGCAGTGACCCCGTGCCCCCCTCCCCCAGGTCCCACCCTGCTCCTCACCAGCGACATCATCCGCGCCCGCCTCGGCTCCTCGGCGCTGGACAGGTAACTCCCACGGGGAGGAGGGAGCGTCCCCGTCCCCCCACACCCCACACCCCACACCCCACCCATCCCTGGCTGACCCCTGTGCCCCGGCAGCATCCAGGAGTACCGGCTGTCGGGGTGGCTGGCGCAGCAGGAGGACATCCACCGCATCGTCCTCTACCAGACCGACTGCACCCTCACCACCTGGACCCTGCGCTGCTTCCGCCAGGCCGACTGCATCCTCATCGTGGGGCTGGGGGACCAGGAGCCCGAGCTGGGAGAGGTCAGCTGGGGGCTGAGGGGGGCATGGAGGGGGGACACTGAATCCGAAAAACCCGGAATAGTGAACTGCCCAGAGACTTTTTGATCTTTGAGCGGCAAAGGGATTTGTTGGCAGCGCTGGGAGCGAGCCAGCTATCGCTGGAAAAACCTGCTCCAAGGCTTCACACAAAATCAGCAGGTTTTACACAATTTTCTTATAGGATTAAATGCATATTCAAGTGATTGCAACATCTATCTTGTTAATACACCTACAACATCTAATATGTTAATATCTAACATATTAATGACAGGCAGAGTGTAGGTGGAGCTCAGGCAGGGCTTGGGGCGGTGCTTCTCTTGGCCCTCAGTCTTGGGGGTAGTTCCCATCTTTCTCCCGTGGGTCTGGGGGCTTAAACTCATCTTCCTCAGCTTGACTTCTCTTCTTTTCCATTGTTCTCGACCCGCTCACTGAAGCTTGGAAACAGGCTCCCGACCTGTTTCTTCTATTCAAAGGTCTACCTTATCCTACTGCATCTTAATTTATTACCTCTAGGCCTATGACATGTTCTTTTACCATTCTCTTAAGTTTTGGTCCAGTAAGTAGAACAGAACGAGCACAGATGGTTTGGGATGTTGGTAGCTTGTTAGCAGGCCCAAATTTCTTAGTTAACTCTGTTGGAGCCTCCTGTTTCAGCACCGAAAGCAGCCCCGGCACGGGGGAGGCGGCGCCTCGAGCGCTGTGCCCGGTTCTGGGCGCTCGGTTTGGGGAGGACGTTGAGGGGCTGCGATGCCAAAATTGGCAGAAATGTGACTGCTCAGAGACAGTTTTGTGTGTTTAGGCAGCAAAGGTGTTTATTTGGAGCAGTGTTGGGGTGCTGGGCAGCTCTGGCTGCACAAACCAACTCTGAAGTTCTCAGTGTTCTCCGTCAGGCAATTTATACAATTTTCGTGAGGGATTATGACATCTTTACGTGCATATTCATTCCATTTCACAACCTAATTATCATATTCATAACAGGCAGGGTTTGGGCAGAGCTTGGGGGGGGGGGTCATCCTTTTGGGGAGATCTTTGGTGGTCATTCCAGCTCTTCAGCCTCGTGAGGGGTCATCTTTCTTCTCCTCATCTTCATGAACTCTTCAACTCTTCCTGGCTACGAAAACCCCTTGACTGAGCTCCTCTATCTCCCCAGATGTCCACTCTGTCTGATTTATGACCACTGAGCTGACCTTTCTGTTATCTTCTAGTAGAACAGAACATACCAAACGTGGGCAGGACTCTCAGAGCAAGGTACCATCTCTCTCTGGACTCACCCCTCAATATCTGCTCTTTGTTTCTGCTGCCTTTTGACGTAAACGTTGCATTCCTCAGAGTGAGGTCTGTGAAACCTTCCTCAGAGCAAAATTCCAGTATCCAGACCTGTTTCAGCTCCTGTTTCAGCTGGAGAAGGGTCTGGAGCACAAGTCCCGTGAGGAGCAGCTGGGGGGGCTCAACCTGGACAGGAGGAGGCTCAGGGGGGACCTTCTTGCCCTCTGCAACTCCCTGACGGGGTTGGAACCGGGGCGGGTCGGGCTCTGCTCCCAGCAGAAGGGCGAGAGGACACGGCCTTGAGCTGCACCAGGGGAGGGTTTAGGTTGGACATCAGGAAGAAGTTCTTGACAGAAAGGGTGGTTGGGCATTGGAATGGGCTGCCCAGGGAGGTGGTGGAGTCACCATCCCTGGAGGTGTTTGA
>NW_020888787.1:0-2592 GCF_003945725.1 Corapipo altera
ACAGACTTTGATAGTACAGCAGGCACATAAATGTGTCATTCAATCTGTCATAATGCTGGTCACACTGTAAGTGGGTAGATTTGCAGATACGACAGAACTAGGTATGAGAGCATATTGAACAATCAGGGCTGCAACTTATACAGATCTTTCCAATTCCTAAATCCAAATCAAAAGAGTTAATGAGATTAGGAAAAAAAAAATTCTAGGATTTGGAAATGCACCCTACAGTACTGAAGTCTGTCTTTCTGAGGTGAGACGTGGATAGTAAGTCCACGAATCTTAACCTGAGTAAAACTCTAATCAGTAATATGGAGAAATACTGCTTTATGGAGAAATACAAGAGTACTCATAAAGGCTGCCTGTGTACCTGCTTTACTTTGTCTTTTGATATAAAAACTGCAGAATTACTCATTATGCATGAAAGACTCACATTCCATTGTGCTGTCTGGGATCTATAAGGCTTGGTCAGACTGACCACTACGCTGCAGGTTTTGTAAACTACCAGGTTGGGACTCAAGTGTTAAGTCTTTAGGATGGTCACTCATACTCTTAAAATAGCCTTCTTTCATCATATAGGGCTTCCCAGATTGAAAAATCCAGAAATTCTTCTGTAATAATTCTATTAGATATTTCTGTGAATGCAGTACTTTTTGCTTAACTGAAGTGTCCAGGAGAAGAAATGAAGATTAAATAAAGCAATCTGAAGCTGAAATCCTATTATGAATCCTATGTAGTTATAAGAACCAGAGTTTTGTGTATGTCCAGTGGATTTCTCCTGCTGCAGCTTAGAAGTGAATTTTCAGCAGGACAGCACTCATCAGTATACAAACAGTGCAGCTGCATCTGTTTCAGAGAACTTTACAAAGAGAATAAAGTACATTTTAAAATAATTTTTGAGCATTAACAGACAATCCTCCAGCTATTACTGATTAACCGCGCAACTTCTATTAATAGTTTTGAGTGGGGAATTTGGCAAATGGTCTTTATTTACTTTAGCATCCTAAGAGGATTTAAAGTAAATCTGAAATTACAGAAATGCTGTCAGCAGAGAAATGCACACCAGAGGAGAATTCAGTGATCTGCTTAAAACCTAGTTTCAAATCCTTTTATTGTGCTTTTTTTTTACTCCTACTCTGACCAACAAGGATTTGAAACAGAACCATGAAAATAGCATATGGATAAATGTAGGAATTCTGAGTTTACATCAAGGTGGTAGGAATTCCTTTGATCTACCCTCAGGAATTTGGGTTAAAAACGAAGTTTGTTCTTTATCCTGCACCCCACTTATACAAAGTGTTTTCATTCCATTTGTTCCTTTGTGCCTTTCCTCACTTTTGCCATTTTTCTTGTTGCTGCCTTTTCTTCGGGAGAATGCAGCTGCACTGGTTCCTCTGCTACTTCCCATTAATGAAGATACAACGTTTTGGTCAGTCCAGCATTATCTTATAAATCTTAGTTTGATTTTTGTGACAGAGTGTGGATTGTCTCCAAGCAGAACGACAGGAATGCCTCCATCCACTGCCAAATGGAGGTCAGAGCTGTCTCTTTTCATTGAGGCCAAGAAAGGAGTAGCAGCTCAGAGGTGAAGCACATTTCTTGAAAAGAACTGAGAGACTCATGGTTATAATTCTTCATCTAGGTGATGTTAAGAAACCTAAGGATTGCCTGCAGAGACTAAAGAATCAGAAAAATTGGTTCCGGGAAAGAAAATTTTGTATTATTATGTAGAGTTTTAAAAATTCACTAGTTTTTAATCCATTACTGTATGAGAATATAGTCAGGGGAAAAAAATATAGTACTAAAAAAAGATTGGCATTCCTGGTGTTAAAGAAAATTTTATGATGGTGACTGTCATTTAAATATTTTATAATTAGCTTTTATTTGCAGCTGCTTCATGTGATACGGAAAATGTATTGCACAAATTAACAAGGAAGACTGATTTCACTGATATAACTTAAGAGAACACATCATATTTGTTCTAAAAAATTATCTGTGTTTTACATGGTAATCCAACTAAACATTAATTTATTTGCTAAGAATGAGGGGAAAAAAAAAAAAAAGAACAGTAGTAAAAATAGGGTAAATATCCTTTCCTCAGACAAAATCAGGTAATTTCAGCTTGGTTCAAGTGTCTTCACCAGACAGTTAAACGAAACCACTCTATTTTGTCTGGAAAACATTAGGGAATACTCACATTTTTCATTGTCAGCCTAAGGAAGATGGCAGCACCCTAAATCATCACAGCACATACACTCTCTGGTTAAAAGCTTTTCTGAAGACAATGTTGAGCTGCAAAAATCTGTGCGGAAGTTTCAGTCATCTGCTAAGACCAGATCCAGAATTTTGAGTCAGATCTGTATCCTTGTAGGAGAGTTTGAGGTTTTGCTTTCTCCAGAGATGAGTGCATTAAATGGAGTATCTTGTCATTTACATGCCTAAATTCATGTCATCTGCACCCGGATAAAAGCCTGATCTACTAGTTATGTCTTTTTATACTGTTCATTTGGGCAAATATTTGGTAAATATTTGGTAAATAACCTGCCTCAATCAAAATTACGTGCAACCTTGTTTTAACACCATTTAATTGTTATC
>NW_020888788.1:0-2590 GCF_003945725.1 Corapipo altera
CCAAGAGTAGATCATTTTCAAATTGCAGATGCTTTCACTGAATTACAAAGATTATACCAATTAGGGAAAACATATCTGAGATATTTCCAGCACTCTGTGTAGCAAATCCATGCATTTGCATTGTCGTGAATTAATTTTCTGTTATTTTATGTCTCATTGACTTTGTTTATTGTACCATATTTATATTGCAAATCCTCCATGTGATTGCAAAGGGGTTGGTGTTGTTGCCTGGGGGAGTGTCTAAAGTAGATGCTGTAGGAATCTCTCCTCAGTTAAATGTCTGTTGTATGATTGCTTACTGTTGAGGGGGACTTGACCTGAAGAGCTGGAGGTTCCATGCAGTGCTGTGCTGCTGTCCTTATGAAATGACCAGCAAGGCATTGGAATATAATAATTGAATGGGAGAACATGCAGAAGACTTTGTTCTTCCAGAGATTTGTTTTGTCCAAGTAATCAAAGTAATAGTGTTGATGAAGAGAAACTGAGGCTGATTCAGTTGAAGAAATGTATATTAGGAAACCGTGTTTTTCATTCATGATATCTCATTTTTACATATAGCACAACTACAGAGCTGTGTGGAACTTGAGGTAGCTGAGAAGGAATTTTCAGTGTTGCTTGATAATTTGGGGATACTTCAGATTTTTAATTTTTCCTTTGGATGTCAGGGATTCTGGCAGTCCTTCACATTGTGTATTTTGTAAATAAGGTTTTGTAGCCTATACAACTATCCAAGAGTAAGGTACTTTGGAGTATGACTGTGACTATTGTTGCAGTCCTAGAATAGTAATTATTAGTTAATTGCTTTAAGTAATTTAATTACTTTGACCAAGTGAATATGATTGCTTGCTCTTCATTCTTGTGATTGCTTCTCCCTCTCAGGCAGTAATGCACTTTTATAGAGTTGCTGTCTTTCCTTCCTAATGTGTATGGCCAGGTCACAACTCCAAGTAAGAAAACAGGAAAGCTTTTCTCATAATTACAGTTTGATATAGTTCTAGATGCAGACCTGAAAACCTGAACATTTATATTTTGGGGAAATTTTAATTCCTTTAAATAGTTCATATCCTATGAATCTTTTCTTTGTAGACTTTTATGGTGCTAAATAAAAAGAGGACTATTTTCCGGTTTACTGCCACACCTGCCTTGTGTATATTTGGTCCTTTTAATCCAGTCAGGAAAGCAGCAATTAAAATTCTGACCAATTCATATCCTTTCATTGCTTTCCCTTATTTGAATTTTAAAATATTCTGTACCATTTTCTGTCATTCTGTTCCTTTCTTTCTATGAATGTGAACATAAACTGTGAGATATATATGGCTGTGATAGAGATTTTTTAAAATTATATTGAATCTAATGTTACAACAGCTGAGATATTTCCATGATGTTGGTACAAACTGATATTTAAAATCAATTTTGCAGGTAGTGGTAGGAAACAACCTTTAGAGGCTATTGTATGATATTGTAGCCCGTTTCCAGAACTTGTTCGAAACCTCTGCTGTGATCACAAGGTTAAATTAAAAACATACAAACAAAACCAAGCAAAGCAAACCAGGGACTCCCTAGTCATTAAGATATGAAAGATGGAATTTATGCTGAAGCTTTGCTGGAAGAGTCTCATGTTCTCCTAAGTTTAGAATGTTGTGAAGAGTGTCCATCTTTCATATTTTTGAAACAATAGAACTGTAGTTTGGAGAATGTCAGAATGTGAAGGATTTGCAATTGCAAAAACATCAAGTGAGTAGTTTCTGCTTTTTCTGCTAAACATCTGTTTTCGTTCAGAATTATTGATTTGTAGAAATGGATCCTTTTAGTGGAGTTTCTATCTGACTTTGAATGTGTATTCCTACTATTAGAAATTACTGAATTTACTATTCATTTTCAATTAAACCTTACATTTAAGAACCATGTTTATTTAAAAAACACCCCAAACAGTTTTATTAGATGGCAGGTGAACTTTTATGAAAGAATGTTTTTTCTTATGCATGTTTTCACTGCCTCTCACACAAAGTGAGAAAGCTTTCTGAACTCCTGCAGAGCAGAGGGGTGTTTTGCTAACATGTGGATATGGAATCCCAGTTTAAAAGAACATTGGTTATTAGTAATGAAACTTTTTCAACTGGTTTTCATTAATTTATGTTTCTCATCTCTTCTGTTAAACATGTTATGTCCCATTTAAGTTCAAGTTTAGTTTCTTTGGAAAACACATGAAATGTCCTGACCATATCCAAAACCAAAGTTGTTATTTGAATGCCTGTATGTTTTTTGTGTGGAAATCAGGACCTTCTGTGATCTTCATTGTTGTATAATGTAGCATTTTTTCCTTAACTTACTATTCACATATTTTGTTGGCTTTATTGTATGTACCGTGTTATTCAATTGTGTGGTAATGACTGAACGTCAGCTCCCACTAGCACTCATCTGGACTGAGTAAGTATCTCAGTGGCTCTGTGTTCCCTCATTTTCCATGGATACTAACATGCCAGACTGACAATTTTAAATAATGTGGTGATCTAATTCAGGGCCTTGAAAAATTTCACTGAGACCTTTGAGGAAGATTGAGGATTGTTATTATATCTCCCAGTCTTTGGTG
>NW_020888789.1:0-2590 GCF_003945725.1 Corapipo altera
TCATGGAAAGAGCTGCTGTTCTATTTTTTCAGCCCTGAGCTTCAATGACCGGTCTCACCTCCCCAAAACTGAAGGCAAAGGAAGATTCCTGCCAGACTAAAGGTACCACCACAGAAAGATCTTGCTGCCCAAGAAGTACCCAGGCTGCCCCACCAAAAGGACTTCCAAGGGAAACGATCCAGCCTTTTTTTCCTTGGAGAAAGAGCTGCTAATTCCTTTTTTTTTAGCTCTGCAGTGCATAGGCCAAACTAACTCCTGAAAATAGACTCCAGCTGAAGTTTCCTGCCAGACAAAAGGTGCCAGGACAGAAAGCTCTTACTACCCTAGAAATGCCCAGGCTGCCACACCAACTGTACCTCCAAGCCAAAGGTTCCAGAATTTCTTTCCTGGGTGAAAGGGCTGCTAATTCCCTTTTTTTCAGCCCTGCCCTGCTTAGGCCAAATTAACTGTCAAGATAGAATCCAACTGAACATTCCTGCCAGACCAAAGGTGCCACCCCAGAAAGCTCTTCCTGCCCAAGAAGTGCCCAGGCTGCCCCACCACCTACACCACCCAACCAAAGGATCAAACCTTTTTTTCCTGGGGGAAAGGGCTACTAATTCCCTTTTTTTTAGCCCTGTTCTGCATAGACCAAACTAACTCCAGAAAGAGACTCCACCTGAAGATTCTTGCCAGACATAAAGTACCACCACAGAAAGCTCTTGCTGCCCAAGAAGTTCCCAGGCTGCCCCACCAACTGCACCTCAAAGCCAAATGTTCCAGACGTTTTTTCCTGGTGGAAAGAACTGTAATTCCTTTTTTTTTTAACCCTAAACTGCAATGACCGATCACAGCATCCCAAAATTGATCCCAGCTGAAGATTCCTGCCAGACCAAAGGTGCCACCACAAACAGCTCCTGTTGCACAAGAAGTGCCCAGGCTGCCCCAAAAACTGCACCTCAGAGCCAAAGCATCCAGACTTTCTTTCTTGGTGGAAACTGCTGCTGTTCCCTTCTTTTTTTCAGACCTCCACTGCAATGACCAAACTAACTCCAAAAATTGAATCCAAATGAAGATCCCTGCAGAAAAATGTGCCACCAGAGAGAGCTCTTCCTGCCCAAAAAGTGCCCAGCCTGCCCCACCAAGTGCACTTGAAGCCAAAGGATCCAGACTTCCTTTCCTTGGGGAAAGGGCTGCTATTCTTTTTTTCAGCCTTGCACTGCAATTGCCGATCCCACCATCCCAAAACTGAATCCAGATGAAGATTCCTGCCAGACTAATGGTACCACCACAGAAAGCTCTTGCTGCCCAAGAAGTGCCCAGGCTGCCCCAAAAACTACACCTCAAGTCAAAAGATCGAGACGTTCCTTTTTTGAGGGAAAGGGCTGGTAATTCCCTTTTTTTTAGTTCTACCCTGCATAGGGCAAACTAACTCCTGAAATAGAGTCCAGCTGAAGTTTCCTGCCAGACCAAAGGTGCCACCACAGAAAGCTCTTGCTGCCCTAGAAGTGCCCTGGCTGCCCCACCAAATGCACAGCCAAGCCAAAAGATCCAGACTTTCTTTCCGCGGAGACAGGACTGCTAATTCCCTTTTTTTCAGCCCTGCCTTCGTAGGCCAAACTAACTCCCAAGATAGACTCCAGCTGAAGATTCCTGCCATACAAAAGGTGCCACCAGAAAAAGCTCTTGCTGCCCAAGAAGTGCCCAGGCTGCCCCACCAAAAGCACCTCAGAGCCAAAGGATCCAACCTTTTTTTCCTGGTGGAAGGGACTGGTAATTCTCTTTTTTTTCAGCCCTGCTCTGCATAGGCCAAACTAACTGCTGAAAATAGACTCCAGTTAAAGATTCCTGCCATACAAAAGGTACCACCACAAAAAGCTCTTGCTGCCCAAGAAGTGCCCAGGCTGTCCCACAAACTGCACCTCAAAGTCAAGGGATCCAGACTTTTTTTCCTCATGGAAAGTTCTGCTGTTCCCATTTTTCAGCCCTGCGCTCCAATTGCCGCTCTCACCTCCTGAAAAATTGAATCCAGTTGAATATTCCTGCCAGACAAAAGGTGCCACCACATAAAGGTCTGGCTACTTAAGAAGTGCTCAGACTGCCCCAGCAACTGCACCTCCAAGCCAGACGATCCTGCCTGTTTTTCCTGGGGGAAAGGGCTACTTATTCCTTTTTTTTTAGCCCTCTCCTGCATAGCCCAAACTAACTCCTGAAAATAGACTCCAGCTGAAGATTCCTACCAGACTAAACTGCCACCCCAGAAAGCTCTTGCTGCCCAAGAAGTGCTTAGGCTGCCCCACCAACTGCACCTCCAAGCCAAGGGAACCAGAATTTTTTTCCCTGGGGAAAAGGGCTGCTAATTCCCTTTTTTTCAGCCCTACCCTTCAAGGCCCAAACTAACTCCCAACAAGGAATCCAACTTAAGATTCCTGCCAGACCAAAGGTACCACCACAGAAAGCTCTTGCTGCCCAAGAAGTGCCCAGGCTGCCACACCAACTGCACCTCAAAGCCAAGGGATCCAGAATTTTTTTCCCTGGGGAAGAGGGCTGCTAGTTCCCTTTTTTTTAGCCCTGTCCTGCATAGACCAAACTAACTCCAGAAAGAGTCTCC
>NW_020888790.1:0-2589 GCF_003945725.1 Corapipo altera
AGTCCCCTGCAGCCAGAGCTCAGCACACACCCAGAGAGGCAATTCCAGCATCTAAAAGAAAAAAAGGAAGAACACAGTGATTTATTTTGTTTTAAAGATATTTTAAGTTGTTGAAAGCCAAGCAAGCCTTGCTTTGGTTTCAGATGGGTGAACAGTGAGGGGTGGGCACAGGGCACGTCATTAATGCCCAGGGGATGGTGCTTTGGGGGGGAAGAGCAGCTGATGGAGTTGCCCAGTCCAATTCCTGCCCAAGGCCTGACTGGCCCAGGACAAACCCTGTGGCAGGCAGTGGTTTTGTTCCCTCTAATGGTCTGTGCCCAGTGTGTCCCTGTGGGCAGTGCCAGGCTGGGGACAGGCAAACGCAGCTGGCAGCACTCTCTGCTCCAAAGACACTTCTGGGCTCCTTGGCAAACTGCCTCTGACACTTGGTTTGCTCCAGCAGAAATTAAGGAATTGCTCATGGCAGTCTGGAGATGAAGTTATCCCAAAAGGAAGGAAAGAACAAATATTCCTGTCAGAGCCCTTGGGATCTGCTGGGCTGAATTGGGAAGGGCACATTATCTGCAGAGTAAATACAGGACAATCTCAGCCACAAAGCCCAGACTGTCCAGTGGGGTGTGAAAGCACCACTGGGACAAACCTCCACTCTCCTGATTCTTTCCAGGGACTGCTCTGAAGTCAGCTCTGAAGCTGCCAAGCCCAAACTGTCCCCCGTGGTCTGGAACAACAGGATCTTCCCAGGGATGATGTATTGGAAGCACAGCCCTCATTGTCACCCTCCACATGCTCCCAGGCTCACCCCAAATTCAGGACAAGGTGCCAAAGGCCACTCGGGCCGGGGCTCTCTCTGTCTCTGTGGGCTCAGGGACTGCAGCCATCAGGGCCCTCCAGCACGGACAGCCTGGCCCCAGAGCAGATCCCTGGGCATTAGCAGCGTCCTGGGCATCCCTGGAGACAGAAACCATCAGCCTCTGGGGATAGCACTTCATTGCCAGCACACACAGCCTGCCAAATTTAGGGCTGCAGCTCTCGGACCACAACACCCAGTCTGACCCAGTTCTCCTAGGCACCAACACGGACTCCACAAACCCACAAAAATGAGAACGTTCTGCTGCTTTGACAAACTTCAGCCCAGCTTTGCAAAGCTCAGTCCCTGCAGCTCCCTGTTCTCCAGAGCCCCGTTCAGGGCTGGCTCCAGTTCCCTGGAGAATCTGCCCCAGCCCCACTCTGGGCCAGGCTGAGCAGAAGCCGCTGGGCTGCACAAGGAAGAACCCTCCCCTGGCTGCTGCAGCTGGAAGGAGATCCAGCTCCCAGTGGAATGCTGGGAACAGCCTCCCAGATGGTCTCTGCCCACCCCTTGGCAATGGCTCAGAATGGCAGCAGCTCCAGTGCCAGCTGGGTCCCTGCACGAGCCCTTGTCCCAGCCCGGCCACACGGACACACCCGGGAGACACCCACGGGCACACAGGCCTTGCTTGCACAACTCCTCACCCACAGCTGAGGGAAACCACACAATGTTAAGAAATAACCCGGGCTGACAGCATTCAGTCCATCAGGACTTGGGGGGAGTTTGGTAGGCAACAGACCCAAATTCCAGTCCTACCTCTAAATTTCTAACAGGTTCTCTTAGAAAGATCCTGGACAGGGACTCAGACAACAGAACCCAAACACTGCACAAGCAATTGCAGAAGGTTTGCCAGGAAGAACAGAAGTTCCTTGTTTTCCTTAACACCCTGGGACTGTAGGACCCAATCTTTGCAACCAAGTGACATCAGAGATTGGATTAATACTGAAACCTCTCCCCCGTGGTTCTGTCTCAGAGAACTGGGCCAGCCCTGAGCTACTCCCAGGTGCCTGCAGTGCTTTGGGGAGGGGCAGGACGATGCCCCACTTCTGCTTGGAAACATTCCAGATGAGGAAAAGCCACTTCCCTTCTCTCTCTCTGACCCAGAACCAAAGCAGTCCTGTGGGACAACACGGACTATGCACGGAAGGCCCGAGTGAGTGGGGGGAAAACCCCTAAACAAAGCAAACCACCCCAAATTTCAAGATAAAAACAGGCTGCTTCCTTAACAGGAGAACCCCAAACTCATTGAAGCCAGAGAGGAAATTACAAACCAAAACAAACAAAAGACCCAAAAGGATGCTTTGCACTGATACGCTCTCTGGTTGATCATTCCAAAGGAAATTCTCCACAGATTAGAAGCAAGTACCAATACTTTGTCCTCTGTGGAAAATTAACGACTTGAGGGGCTGGACATGTCCAGTGAGGGTTCAGGGTCTGGTGGGTCCTTTATGGCTGATCCTGACCAGCCCAGGCCAAACCCAACCACCCCCATCGCTGCTCCATCCCAAACCTGGGGGCAACATTCACACAGTTTGGAAACACTCCCCTTCCCTGCTACTCCGTCCTTCCTTACACATCCAATGCCCAGGGAGCAAATGCCAACACCGGGAGGAGAGAAACGTGTCCCTCTGACTTACCCCACCCCACGGGCAGCACCAGGAGCCCCCAGCGCCGGCCGGCGGGGCTGCAGCCTCTTGCCTTTGGCTGCTCACAGCCCAGGGCACTTGGCAGAGCTGGGCTGC
>NW_020888791.1:0-2587 GCF_003945725.1 Corapipo altera
TTCCCAGGCCACAAAGAAAGCTGAAACTGCTCCACTTGGCATTTGCTTGCCCATCTCGCTCTAAAATAACATCCCAAGATGTCAGGAGTCAAGACAATGGCTTAGATTGGGGTGGACTGTGCTGGGGAGTCTTTTAAACCCAGCCTCCTGCCTGACCTCACTGCTGCTGCAGTTGCATGGACAGTGCTTGGAGTCTTTCAGTTGGATTCATATGTTTCCTAGAACGTTCCCGTTTCTTGGTTTGCTGTTCTGTGGAGATAAGGATGTTCTTCCAAGTGATAGCTCTCCTCCAGTCTTTTCTTCAACTCCAGAAATGGAGCACTTAGGTGAGAAGAGAGAGTTCTGAAAAGCAGCCCTTGGAATGGAAACAGTGAGTCAACAGGCAATGTCTAATGTTGTTCTTGGTCCAGAAACTGGACTGGACCATGTGCTTCTGGATGATATAGGTTGGAACAATCTGGAATGGAACAGCTGGGGAACACAGGATAATCAGTCATCCCATGAAAACCTTGGAACATTCCCTACCTGAATCGTAACCCAAATTGAACACTTTTGGATACAATTCCCAAATAGTTTGGAAACTCCAGTCATTTCTGAGATGGGTATGGAAATTCAGCAGATGACTAAAGCCAGTGCCCTTGTGAGCCCACACCCAGTGGGGCTGAGGGAGGCCCTGGCAACTCCCCAGCACCTCCCTCTCAGTGGGACACCTCTGGCAGCCTCTCCCAGCTCGGGAACCCTCCAGTTTGCAACACTCCAAAGACCGTTCCTGATGCCCAGGAAAATTCTGATCCCCCTCCACAAACACTCCTCCAGCTGGGACCCTTGTCTGGTGGGAAGCACAAAGGGATTTGTGGCAGTGTTTCCCTGACAAGCAGGAGAATTTGGGAGAGGCACCTTTCTACACCCAGCTATTGATGTGTGCACACATCTCTGCCTGGGTGTGGGGGTGAATTGACTGTGGGGTGAATGTTGTTCTTGGGAATCTCTAATTCAGTCACTGTTAAAATTGTAGCAAATGCTATTGAATCACTTGATAACTGTTAAACTGGTCAGTAATTAAATGCTGCTAATCTCTTTTGCCCCTTTATCTTTGTGTCCAAATCCTTTGGGCCCTGACCCTCTGGCATCCCAAGGCTCTGTGGAAATCACTCCCTTTCATCAAAAATATATTTTCCATGAATTCTGCTTTAAAATCTTCCTCCTTAGCTAAACTACAAAGCAACTCTAATTAGTTGTTGATGTCTTGAAGATTTGAAGACAATTAAAGGCAGGGAAAGAATATGTTTTTCTGTGTTTTAATGAGCTCCATGGTGTGTTTAGAGAAAAGTCCATCATCCTCAGGTACTGAGAGAAGACTGAAGAAGCTGCTGAAGAAGTCAGAAGCCAAACTCCAAGTGCCTTGAAGCATTGCTGGGCCCCACTGAGGGCAGGCACTGACAAAGCCTCCCCAGGGACTCCTTGGAGCAGCTCCTTGGAGGTCAGGAGTGCAGGCAGACAAAGGCTCTGGGCAGGTCCCTGCAATGCTGAGCAAAGCTGCCAGAGGCAAGGGGACAAAGGCCTGGGTGCCTTTGGGCCTTGCAGCCCTGCCAGAGCCCTTGGCCATCTCTCCTGCAGGTTGTCCTGCCCTGGCCCTGCTGCTGCTCTGGCCTTGCAGGCTGCACACACCCCTCCTGCTTTCCCACCCCCTCCCAGCAGCATTTCTAGACCCTCCCTGATGTCTCGGCACCAGCTCTGGCTGTTGCCACGTGCACTTGGCCTTCTGAACTTGGATCCTGAGCCCCTGTGCCACAGGACATCCCTCCCAGAGCCCAGGCCCTTCTCCTGGGGGTCACTGCAGAGCTGAGCAGATCCAGGTCACCTCCCATTCCTCTGCCAACCCCCTGGGCCTGCTCTGGGCCCTGCAGGCCCTTGCCCTGCTCCCAAGGGCTGGGGGGGTGCTTAATGGTCAGGGCTTGGGCTTTAGAGCTCAGGCTGGGGATGAGGCAGAACTTTGGGAGGTTTGTTGTTCTGCTGGCAGTGTCTGCTTCATGATTAGGGGAAGAGCTTTTTGGGCTGGGTTAGGATTAAAGCTTGGCTTTTCATACTGGTACTATAGGTTTGGGAATGGGGTGGGCATTGGAGTACAAATAAGAGCCTGGAGTTCTGGGTTTGGGCTTTTTCTGGTTTGCAATTAGAGCAGTGGATTCCTTTCAGTGGGAGGGGCAGCACTTGGGGTAGTGTTGGGGTTGAGGTTACAAAGAGGGTTAAGGTCTATTAAGAATGTTTGCACAGTCAGTGTTTCAGCACCCTCAGCATTTCCTGAACCCGGTTTTACCTCATCAAAATCTTTCCTGTCTGTTGGCCAAGTCCCTCTTTCCTTCCCGAAATATCCAATCCTTTTTGTCCCAGTTCCACCTGATCTCCCCCAAACTTTCATCTGGGTGGGATCAGCTTTGTGATGACACACATGGAATCAAGGGGCCATTGTGGCACTGCAGGGCCTCATGGAAACAAAGGAACCCTGGGACACTGTGCAAATCAAGGAGGCATTGTACCACTGAAGGCCCTATGCACCAGAGGACACTGTGGAAACTCATGGAATGCA
>NW_020888792.1:0-2586 GCF_003945725.1 Corapipo altera
AAAAGTGTGAACCTCTATCTGAAGAGATGCTCTTAGGCATTCCAAACCGTGGTATAATCTCATTCAACAAGACTTTAACCACTCCTTTTGATTCATTTTTTTTCTACATGGGAAAGCTTCAGGCCATCCAGAAAATGTGTCAGTCAAAACTAAGAGATAACAGGACTTCCCCTCTTTTTCTTGGGAGCTCATAGAAATTAATTTGCCAAATTTTACCTGAGAAATGCCCTTTACTTATTGCCCCTTCGTGTATTTTTTGTTCCAGTATTTCAGACAAAGTTCACATTGGGATGTGACTTGCTCTATTGTGGTCAATAAATTTGGTCCTGCTACTCTGGTTCTTAAATGCTAATAGAGTGAGTCTAAGCTCCAATAGTTTTATCATGTTTTACTTTTTACAAACTGCCACACTAATTTTTCTAATAGTATTAACTTACCTGTTTTTAGTTAACCTCACCCCTTGTCTAACACCTTACCTTCATTTTCATGTGTCCACTTATAATCTGTTTCTTGATATTCTACCTGTTGATCTGTGTCTAGTTCTTCTAGCACTAAAGCTGCTACTGGTAGTTCTTTACTTCTTGCAGCAGCTAATTCAGCTTCTGCATCAGCTTTTCTGTTTCCTATTTCCAGGACAGTGTTACCTTTCAGGTGTCCTTGGCAGTGCATAATTGCCACCTGAGAGGAGAGTTGTACAGCTTCTAGTAATTGTAGAGTTTCTTCCGCATATTTCACAACTTTTCCTTGAAGAGTTAAAAGTCCCCTTTCTTTCCAAATTGCTCTGTGAGGGTGAACTATGCCAAAGGCATATTTGGAGTCAGTCCAGGTGTTAATTTGTTTTCCTTCTGCCAATCCTAAAGCTCGAATGAGAGCCATCAGTTCTGCTTTCTGGACTGAGGTTCCTGCAGGCAAAGGATTTGATTTGATTACCTCAGTAGTGGTGGTCGCAGCATACTCAGCCATCTTCACACCTTGTCTTATGAAACTGCTGCCATTGGTAAACAAGTCTTCTGCATCCAGGGGTGGTTCTTCTTTAAGGTCCAGGCAGCTGGAGTGCACTGCTTCAATGGTTTCCAGGCAGTCCTGCACGACAGGTGCAGCCGAGAGTCTTCCTTCTAGGAATGAAGCTGGGTTAACAGTATTAATTACCTGAATGGTTATGTCATCTGACTCAGCCAGGATTACCTGATATTTCAGAAACTGGGAGGGTGACAGCCAATGATTTCCTTTCTGTTCCAGTACTGTAGATACTGTGTGGGACACTAACACAGTCATTTTCTGTCCCATTGTAAATTTCCTGGCTTCTTCTATATTTATGATCATTGTTGCTACTGCCCTTAGGCAGGTGGGCCATCATTTGCTTACTTCATCCAATTGCTTGGAGAAGTAGGCTACTGTTCTTTTGTATGGCCCTTGTTGTTAAGCCAGGACCCCCAGAGCCATTCCTTGTCATTCATGTGAGAACAACCAAAAGGGCTTCGTTACGTCAGGCAATCCCAACGCCGGAGTCCTCATGAGTTCTCATCTCAGTTGTTTGAAGGCTCCACTTGCTTCGGGGGTCCAGATGAGGTTGCCCTTAGTCATTTTCAGCAGGTCATATAAAGGCTTTGCAATTAGTCCATACTGATATATCTATAAACAACACCAACCTGTCATTCCTAGAAAGGCTTGAAGGTTTCTCACCATCTGTGGTTTCGGTGTCTGGCAGACAGTTTCCTTTCTTGTTGTCCCCAGTGATCATTGTCCTTCAGATACTTCGTAATCCAGGTACACAACTTGTTTCTGCACCGGCTGTGCTTTCTGTTGAGAGACTCAATACCCATTTAAGTCCAAAAAGTTTCAGAGGTTTACTGTCCTTTGGACACATTCTTCTTGATTTTCAGTAACAATCAATAGATCATTCACATATTATAAAAGTACACCCTTTCCTGGTGGTGACTGCCATTGTTCCAATTCTTTAGCTAATTAATTCCCAAAATTGTGGGAATATTTTCAAACCCTTAAGGTAACACTGTCCAAATGAGCTGAGTTTCCCTTCCTGTGGTGGGATTTTCCCACTTGAAGGCAAATATCCTTTGACTTTCCTGTGTTAAGGGAAGGCAGAAAAAGGTATCTCTTAAGTCTAATACTGTGAACCAAATTACACTTTCTTTTAATATTGTTAATAGGGTATATAGGTTTGCAATAGGTGCATGTATGTTTTAGCTATTTTATTTACTGCTCTTAAATCCTGAGCCAACCTATGTGTTCCATTTGGCTTTTTGACTGGTAAAATTGGGGTGTTGAAATCTGATTCACACTCTACAAAAGCCTTAATTCAAAAAGTTATCTGTTATTGGCTCAATTCCTCTTCCATCTTCCAGCCTCAGTGCATATTGCTTCCTAATTACTGGGTTTGCTCCTGGCCGTAATTCTATTTCAATGGGAGCTGCTCTTTTTGACTTTCCTGGTGTTTCAATAGCCTAAACTCCTAGGTATACCTGATCTAAAATTTGACTGACATTTGAATTACCCTGGCTTGGCTCCACATAGCTCATTGCTAAACTCAGAGCTGCTATTAATTGTTCTTCCTTTACCTTAAGTTCA
>NW_020888793.1:0-2586 GCF_003945725.1 Corapipo altera
CCCCAAAAACCCACAAATAATCATTGAAATCCTAAATCCAACCCTACACCCCAAATCCAGCCCCCAAACCCACCCCAGAACCTGCAAACCCACCCCAGAACCTCCCAACCCAGACCCTCCTTCAGCGGGATCTGCCCCACGTAGAACTCGTCCAGCTGGGCCAAAAATCCCACAAATAATCATTGAGATCCTAAATCCCTCCCTGAGCCCCAAATCCAGCCCCCAAACCCACCCCAGACCCCAAACCCGACCCCAATTCCCCCCCCCCAGGGTCGGGGTCTCACCTTGAACTTGGGCACGGGCAGGGACAGGTCCCGGTGCTTGGCCCAGATCCGGCGGGGTCGGGGGTCCTGGACGGGCCCCGCCGGGGGGAACCCCGAATCCTGCGGCCCAAAACGGGGTCAGGGACCCCAAAATGGGGTCAGAGACCCCAAAACACCCCCAAAACCCCCCCAGGGAGGGCTGGGGGGAACCCCGAGTCCTGCATCCCAAAACGGGGTCAGAGACCTCAGAACGGGGTCAGAAACCCCAACACAGGGTCAGAGTCCCCAAAACGGGGTCAGAGACCCCAAAACACCCCCAGGGACCCCAAAATATCCCCAGTGACGGGGGGAGCCTGAGGCACCCCCCAAACACCCCAAAAGCCCCCCAGGACGACCCCAAGAAGGGCCGTGGGGCAGCCGAGGGGGGTCTGTGGGGGGGGAATTGGGGGTCTCTGGGCAGCTGGGGGGTTCTGGGGGGATTTGGGGGGTCCCAGGGGGGTTGGGGGGGTTATTTGGGGAGGGGTCTCACTCACAGGGACATTGAAGTGCACCCCATCGTATCTGGGGGGGTTTATGGGATTTGGGGCAGTCTGTGGGGTCTGTGGTGGTTCAGTGGGGTTTGGGGGGCTCAGGGGGGTTCAGGGGGCTCAGGGGGGTCCCGGGGGTGTTTGGGGTGGTTATTTGGGGAGGGGTCTCACTCACAGGCACGCTGAAGTGAACCCCATCGTATCTGTAGACCTTCTGCCCCCCCCTGCGCAGGGCGGGGTCCAGCACCAGTTTGTAGCTGCGCCAGGGCACGTTGGGGGTCCGGGGGGCGTCACCCCCTCCCTCGGGCTCCATGGGGGCCCTTCATTTAACCTGGGGGGGCAACGGAGCCGCCCTGAGACCCCAAAACAGCCCCTGTGACCCACAGACCCCCCCTGAGACACCAAAACATCCCTGGGATCCCCAAACCCCCCTGAGACCCCCAAACACCCCCCGAGAGCCCAAAACAGCCCTGAGACCCCAAAACAGCCCCTGTGACCCACAGACCCCCCCCTGAGACCCCAAAACACCCCTGAGACCCCAAAACAGCCCCTGTGACCCACAGACCCCCCCTGAGACCCCAAAACACCCCTGGGATCCCCAAACCCCCCTGAGACCCCCAAACTCCCCGAGACCCCCAAAACCCCCCCTGAGACCCCCAGACCCCCCCGAGACCCCCAGACCCCCCACCTACACTAGAGAGGAGAATAAAAGGGGGAGGTCATCACATCTCCCCTCCACCCTCGGCCCCCCCTAATTGCCCCCCAGACCCCAATTCCCTCCCAATCCCCCCCCAAAACGCCCCCGATCCCAATTTCCCCCCAAATCCCCCCAACCCCTCCCTCAGGCCCCCAATTATTCCCCAACCCCCCCAATTCTCCTCCGGATCCCAAACTGCCCCCGAGACCCCCAGACCCCCAATTCCTCCTCACACCCCAACCCCCCCCAGGTGTCCCTGGAACCCCCAGACCCCCAAATCCCCCCCAGACCCCAAATCCCCCCCAGAGCCCCCCGGACCCCAAATCCCCCCGAAACCCCCAATTCCCCCTGAGACTCCCCAGATCCCGAATTCCCCCCGTTCCCCCCCAGCCTCCAGATCCCCCCAACTCGCCCCCGTTCCCCCGAATCCCCCAGACCCCCCCAGGCCCCAAATCCCCCCTCAGGCGCCCCCCGGATCCCCCTCAGGCCCCTCCACGCCCCCCCTTCCCCCGTGTCCCCTCGGGCTCGCCGCTCCCACCTCCGCGGGCCCCGGGGGCGGGTTCCCGGTGTGCGGGGGGTGTTTCCGGGCTCTTTCCGGGGGGTCTCTGGGTTTTTTTGGGGCGTTTTGGGGGTTTTTTGGGGTCCCGGAGCCGCCGCCGATCGGGGCGGGCGGGGGAAGGGGGCGGAGCCAGCGCCGGAAATCGCGTCCGCGCGGCTCTCGCGAGACTTGGCGGCCGCCGCCGCACTTTCCACACGAGGCGGAGCCGCCGCTTTTCGGGTTAAACCCCCTCAAAAAGTGCCGACATACCCGCAGACTCTCCGTAAAATCCCTGGAAATGAGACGAGGAAGCAGAAAACGTTTTTGCCGGGAGGGTGGGAAGCGGAACGGCCGATGGCGAATCTGCCGCTCCCCCCTCGGCCCGCACTTTCGCCACGACCCCTTTTCCCGTTTTTCCTCCCGACTCTCCCGGTTTAAACTTTGAAACTCGTTTCTCGCTTTAACAGATATTTTCTAACTTTTAACCTGGTTTCTGGCGTCATTCTGGGCCTTTTAATTTAATAGATTTCTTTATTGCGGTGTCCCCCCCCCCCCCCCGGC
>NW_020888794.1:0-2586 GCF_003945725.1 Corapipo altera
GGGGGGGGGGCGCCTCATTTGGGTTAGGGGAGAGGTAACCAAAACCACCCACCCCCATCCCCCTTCAGTCCCTTGTGTGGTGCCAGGTTTCATCAGGATATAATGTCTTAGGAGGCATCAAAAAGGGGAGGTGGAAGGACAAACCAGAGTGCACCTTGATGGATGCTGTCCCAGGGACCACCTCTCCACCACCAGAATCCCCATCCCCAGTTTCACCTGGGAGTGAGGGTCTCTATTTTGGGGTGTACACAGCAAGGTCCATTTTTAGTAGCTGCCTCCAGCAACTGGAGAAATATTTTCTGCACTGGTAAAGAAACGAGGACATTAAAAGTGTGTGGCTGTTTTGGTTTTATTTCCTCTTAAAAGCACAGAACAGGGCTGGAAGTAAAACTCAGAGACAGGAGAAAAATGCCTGTGTTGGAAAAATGGGCTTATTAATAGAAAAAAATAAAGAAAACAGGGCAGTCAATGTGTTACTGTCATTGCTCATGCTGGGGGGGTAGGTTTTGGGCATCTGCAGAAAGAGCTTTGGGGTGCTGGGTCACCTACTATCCCCACTCCCATATCTGCTTCCATGGTGCAGGGCATTACTTCGGTAGTGCTCATTAACTCGCATTCTTAGCTTGATTTTTTTTAATTTTTTTTTAAAAATTCAGTTATAGAGATGAATAGTTCCCAGGTCTTAACATGGGTACTGTTGCCTTAGAGAATCGGGGGAGCCAAAGACTCATCAGGCAATTATTAGTAGAGATAAGGTAGACAGCAGTTTTAATAGAAGGTCTTCAACCACAGGGTACAGAGATGTGCCCCACGTGTCCAGGGTTTCCACAATTTAAGGTGATGTCCATCCAATCCCAGGTCTATCCGCCCCCCAGATCCTCCTAGTTCTGCCCCCAGCATGGCCCTTTGGAAATTGAGGCAGGGGGTTCTGAGACCCCCTCTTCCTCATCTTCCTCTTTGTCACAGCATGTCCAGTGCTTGGAGCTCCTCTAGAGTTCTGGGTTTTGAAGGTTACTTTGTCTGTGGGGTATCTTGTTGTTCAAGCCATGGTGCAAATGTTCTTAAACAGAATGAAGGCCTACCTTGAGGGAAGTCTAAACAAACTAAAGGAATTTAGAAAGTCTGATATGAAATAGGGTATGTGTAAACTACTGTGCTAAACGGTGAGCTAACTACACCTACTTCTAAAATCTACAAAAAGTTAAAAATCAAAAAAATCCATAGGCATCACTACCAAAGCTGGAAGGCATTGCCCACTGAGCAGTGCTGTGCTACTAGGGATCTTTCATCAGGAAAAGGGGTCTTTCACATTTCTCAGTTCCCCCCCTTTGCTTTTTCCTCCTATGGTGTACCCCTGCTGCTTGCATGGGATAGCTACATGCAAGGAAGTTAAAAAAGGCCTACAGGAATGAATTTCTGGGTGTTTTTTAGGCCATTTTTGTTAATAAGTGCAAGATTTTTGGTCCCCACCTGTCGTGGGGTATCTGTCAGAGGTCTTGGTCCTGTGGGGGAAGAAAGACACGCGACACACACACACTAGGATGAAGAGACACACGCTAGGATGAAAAGCCAGAGAGATGTCTGCCTGCTCAGTGCAGCAGGCAGCTTTTTATTAAGTTCTCCCACTTCTACTTTCCCACATACACAACACAAACATATTCCCACAAAAACACCGAGGAATGCCGCACCTGCACTTCAGTCACACAGCTCAAGGCTGTGTCCATGGGAACTATCTAATTAGTTCCACTGCTCTCATGGAAAACGGCCCAACACTTTATAACATTCCAAAACCCTCAAACTTCAGTTGTGGGGTTGTAACTTCACCCCACAATTCCCCCCTATTCTGTAGTTGAGCAGTAGAGACTGTCCGTATCGTATCCTGCAGGGCCCTTTGCAGGAACGACACTAGACAAGGCAGCACCAGCAACACAACTACAACCACCAACTTTTTAGATGTACAAGGCCCCCCTATTGGCTGTGCAGGGAATCCTGGCTAGATTCTATCTTCACACAGAAGAAACAATCCCGTAGGGAGCCGACAAGGTGCACTCACTGCTGGAGTACACCAGAAGGAACTATTTCTATAGAAAGACGATTCAGGGAACACATCCCGTACCATAGACTCACCACGTGATCGTTCTATGTCATAACCTACACAATGATTAAAATACACACAGTCTTTTACAAACAGTGACTCTAAAATACCTAACTTTGGAAGTGGAGTGTTAATAGACAACACATCATCCCAGCTACCAACATGATCAAGACACCCACGCACAGTATGACAGTCCCGTTTCAATAAGTCACGTCGTCGGACAACATCCTGCACCAGGAGAAATGCTTCCGTGTCACCCAGAGGAACACCAACAAGACAGGTGTGAAATGGTTGCTCTGGATACGCCAATGATGCACAAGAGGTCGTGTGGTTCAGATTCTTCATTAGAGTCACCCAGACATTTCGACTATGCCATGGAGTGAACTTTGACAGGTCAGGAACTGCACTGACGACTTCCAGGACTAACAGCAGGACACACATACTGCGCAGGTATTCAGCGAGGACTATTATCTGTAGAGATAAACATATCC
>NW_020888795.1:612-2422 GCF_003945725.1 Corapipo altera
GGCACAGAGGGGCACCTCAGACCCATCCCGGGGGGATTCCAAGAGTCCCCGCACCCACGGGACCCCGGTGGCCCCTCACCTGCCCCCGCTGCAGGCCAGGGGCCAGCGGCAGCCCTGGAAGACCCTCTGGAGGAAGGTGCCGTTGTGGACGTGGCAGGACACCGTCCGTGTCACCGTGTAGGAGCACCAGTTGCTGCAAAGGGAAACCACCCGTGTCCCCACGGGGACACCGCGGGGGTGGCAGTGCCACCGCGGGGGTCCTGCCACCCAAACTGCCCCGGGAGGTGCCCGTGGGGAGCTTTGCCCTGGCACGTGTGGGGGTGAGCTGGGGCCCCACATTCCTGCTGCATTCCCAACCCCGCGCTGGCGCCGGCCGACCTGGAGCGGGGCCCGGGCCCCCCCCGCGCCCCCAGCCCACCCCACACAAAGGCTCCTTTCTTCTGCCCCACATGCCAGGCTCTGCCCACCCCCGCCGCGGGCACCCCCAGCCTCAGTTATCCCCTACAGAGAGGGGGGGGACACACACCGGTGCCACCACGCCGAGTGACCCCGTCCCCGCGCGGCGGGAAGGACTCGCCGTTCCCTCGGCAGCTCCGAACTCAAAAGGCTGCACAATTTGGGTCAGAAAAAAAGGAGCTTTTCGGGACCGGCCGCGAGGAGGGAGGCAGGCGGTGGCAGCGGGGACGAGCGGGCGCCGCGGGGGGACAATTGTCTGGGAGGTGCCGGGGGCGGGGGGACAGCGCGGTGGCACTGGGCTTTCCGGCCGGGCAGCGTCCCAGGCGGGCACCGTGCCAGGGCTATGGAAGCGCAGATCCCGCCCGGAGCTGTCGCCACGCTCCCGCTGCCGCCCCCCTTCCCCCCGTGCCAGGGGGGGTCCGGGGTGGCATCGTCCCCCTTTGGAGGGCACCCAGCTCCCTCCCGGGCGGCGCAGGGATATGCTCTGCCAGCTCCAGCTGCGGCGATGCCCGCCGGGCTGGGGATGGGTCCCGGCTCGCTTCCCAGCGGGAATGCCCTCCCGGGAGCGGGGCAGGAGCTGGCAGGCGCCGGCATGTGAGCGCCGGCGTGGCCTGGCGTGACCCCGGCCCACCCACCGGGCCGCCACTCGTGCACTGAGCGTGTCCGGGCCCTGCCGCGGGCCATGTGCCCACCCGGGGCAAAGCCCACACCAGGCTTGGCTCCCGATCCCGCTCCCATTCCCCAAACCAGCTGCTTGGCTTTGTGCCCCCGGCTTGGGATGGCAGCGATGCGCCGGGGAGGGATGGGATGGGCTGGGCTGGGATGGGCTGGGGGTTTGTGAGCCCTCGGTGCCAACAGCAGGGTGGGGTGTGGTGGGGTGGGGGGTCCCGGGGGGACAGGGTAGGGTGATGCCAAGGCGCCGGGGGCTTCCTGGGCTTGGCCGGGAGGGGAAGGGGAAATGAGGCGGCTGCTGCCCGTCGCCCTCCCCGAGCCGAGCGGAACCGGGAGGTCCCGGCAATCCGGTGCCGGAGACACGGCCAGAGCCAAAGGCTTCCTGTAAACAACACCCCGCCGCCCCCCCCGGCTTCTGGGACGGGGACCACAGCCCCCCACAGCACCCCACAGCCGTCAAAGCCCCCCACAGCCCCCACAGCTCCCCACAATCCCCACAAACCCCCATAGCTCCTCACAGTCCCCCCCCCAGCCCTCACAGCCCCCACAGCATCCCACAACCCACGGCCCCCCACAGCCCCCCACAATCCCCACAAACCCCCACAGCCCACACAGCACCCCACAGCCCCCACAGCCCCCCACATCCTCCCACAGCCCCCCACAGATCCCTGCCCCCCCCCCC
>NW_020888796.1:0-2584 GCF_003945725.1 Corapipo altera
CTGGGTTACCCCCTCCGCCCCCTTTTTCCTGGGGTGGGTCGTAACAAGCCCCCTTTGCAGAGCTCCCGTGCTCTGTCTGAAAGCAGCGGGGGGGGGGCGAAGCCCTCCGCATTCCTTTGGCTGTCCCGGTTCAGCTCCAGGAAGCCCTGAGCTTTTCAGCTTCTCTCTTTTCAGTGCTGTAGCACTCTAAGACTCTTCTTAAGTAAGAGTCCATCATCTTCCTCCTATCTAGGAAGTCTCAGAGGGGTTTGGGGACTTAGTTCTTACCCAAACTCTCTCTCTCTCTGTAGAGCTTTGTTCTCTCTCTGCTGCCAGTTCTCTTTCTCTTTCAGACAACTCTGTGTTTTCCTTGGCTGCATGTTGTCTCTGCTGCTTCTATCTCTTGGCTCTCTGCCACTTCTCCTCGGTCAGTGCTGTTTTGCCACTGCTCCTGCTGCTCATGGTGGAGAAAAAAACCCTCCAGTTTCTCAGCTACAGGTACTTAGCCCAGTCTTACACTGTTCCAAGTCCCTGTAGCAGTGCTTGAGACTTGCAAGCAAGGGCCCAAGGGCCCAAGGGATGGGGGTGGGGCGTAGTCCCAGCGGGGCTCCGGGCCCCTCAGCTCGTGGCTTCACAACATGGCCACCTCTTAAACAACAACTACTACAACTACCTTTTTTTCCGGTCTAGTTGTTGATATGTTTATATTTTGCAGGAGCGCTTATTGGTTTAACCCCAAGGGTCACCACCCCCTGGGGGTTACCATTTTATAACTCTAGGGGGAAAATGTTTTTTCCCCCACCACACTCCCGCATCACCCGCTCTGGGTTTTTGCTTCAGCCTGGAGCTGGGCTGCCTCTGGACACACTGCCATCAAATGAGCTTCAGGATGAAGTGGTATCCCAGCCCAAGCAGGCGGAGGCCACCACAGCTCTCAAGAAATGCCCACCCAGTGCTCCAAGCCCACCAGGCCAGAGTTCCAGGACAATTCCCCAACTCCTTTGTCTTGTCTCTCTTGAAGAGCAGACACCTCCCCCTCCCTCCCCCTCTCAACAGCTCTCTCCTGTTGCTTTGCCAAATGCCAACAGTGAATTTCTGCTCTGCTGCTCCACCAGCCAATGGGCAGCACACAGCAGGGCAGGAAGAAACTTTTAAACACATCTTGTCCCACTTTGTCCCAATGACAACACCAAGTGAAGGACCAGAGGTTCTGCACCAGCTTTCTCAGGGGAGGGACGCTACAATGGACTGCAAGCAGGCTGAAGAAATTTCCCTTTTTCTTTACGGGCTACAAACCGGTCTGCTTCCCACAGGATCAGGGATTTGCCTGTGGTTTATGGCTACCAGAAGCTCACGCACTATCTTCTACCCAGAACACAAAGAGGAGGGCTCGAAAGCACTGGAAGATTCTGGCAACTGAGTAGTAGCAATAGCTCACCTGGAGGCCAGGATCTTAACACCACTGTGCTTCAAGCCTTCCCGGAGGAAGGGCACACATTTGCCTGGCCTCTGGGACAGGCTGAAGATGCAGCTGTGAGCAGAGCTGAAGGGAGCAGAGGACAGCTCTGGCTCGGCCTTCAGGCCTGGCTTCTCTTTCAACCTTGAAGATGTCTGCTGGACTCATTTGCACTCAGACCAAGGGCAGAGAGAGAAGTCTTAACTCCTGGTCCGGGAAGAAAGCCTTAAGAAGCATTCAAAAATATGACTCTCCTCATCCCTCCCACCTAGGCCCAAAGAGCTCCAATTCTGTCGCCAAACGCAGCAGTTCTCCTCAAATGTTGGGAAAGTTCTGGCAGCCGTGCCCTTTCTGCCAAAGTTGGACAGGTCCCCACCTGTCCCAGAGGCAAGCAGAGGGAAGAAGAGGGGACAGCCTTGGAATGGGGGAATGGGAGAAGCAAAGCCAGCAGGGGGAACAGAAGAAAACGAGGACACGTCCTGGAGTCTTGATGGCGACTGCCGTTGGTTCTGGCAGAGGAGCCCCTCTATGCTTTGTGTGCTTTTGCACAGGCTGCACTGTGGGTATGGCCCTGCTCTGCTGGTGGCCACTGCTCACCCTCTGCACATAATCACGGAAAGACTAAGGTGCTCTAGTCCAAGGCCTGTTTTGGAACAGGGTTTCCTAGAGCCAGTTGTCCCGATCCCTGAAGGTTGGGAAAAGCCAGGAAAGACGTAGGCAAAGAAGACATTCAGTATTTCTGCTTTTTTCCTGTCCTGTGGAACAAGCTCCCCCATCTTGTTGAGAGATGGGCCCACATTTTCCCTTCTTGTCTTTTTGTCACCTACAGACTTAAAGAAGTCCTTCCTGTTGTCTCTGACATCACTGGCCTGATTCAGTTCCATTTGGGCTTTGGCTTTACCAACTTCATCCCTGCATGCCCAGATAACATTTCTGTTTTCTTTCTTTGCGTCCACCCTCTGTAAGCTTCCTTTTTGTGTTTGAAAAAGAAGCTCCTTGTCAAGCCATCCATGCAGGCCTCCTGGAATTTTTACCTGACTTCCTGCTTTTTAGGATGAAACTCTCTTGAGCTTGATGGAAGTGATCCTTGAATATTAACCAACTCTTTTGTGTCATTGTGCTTTGCAAGGTGTTGCAAAGGCTGTTAAA
>NW_020888797.1:0-2583 GCF_003945725.1 Corapipo altera
TGTTTCTGCTCTGAAAAGCCTCCCCGTGGCCTTTCCTGCAGGGGGGGGAAATCTGCTGGAGAGCCTGACGAGTACAGGGATGAATGTCTGGGAGACTGGCAAGGGTGAAAGGAACACAGGGAATAAATGACAGAGGTCTTCACTATACCAAGCCCTGCTGGCAACACCTTTCCCTCTTCCTCCTCCTCCTTCCTGTGCCTGGAGCTCTTCCTGATGACAGGGAAGGAGAC
Organism: Corapipo altera; assembly: GCF_003945725.1. Lineage (NCBI taxonomy): Eukaryota > Metazoa > Chordata > Aves > Passeriformes > Pipridae > Corapipo > Corapipo altera. Next base: position 231 of record NW_020888797.1, read on the forward strand.
TCAAGTGAAATGGACTAGGATTCCTGGTGGTACTTCTGTTCATAAAGCTGGGAAGGAGAAGGCACTAGCCTTCTCTGTGTCACCCAACTCAGTGTTCCTGAGAGGAAGAAAGTTCCATCCACAGAGCTACCTACAGAGCTGTGACTTAGAAACAGATACAGATCTCTGCTTGAGAATGCCAATGGCAGAGCTTGCACAAACCTCAATGTTGGGATTTGAACAAACCAGAGCAGTGATTTGAAGCCCTGGGGGAATCTTAAAGATTGCTAAAGGATGACCTCTGAGTCATCCGACAATATTGCCTGAAAATATTGGTCTGTCTCAATGCCAATGGCATGTTTTGGACAAAGAAATTATAAATCCACAGAGGGATCAAATAACACACTCTTGTAGACTAGAAATTCTTCCTGTTCTGCTTAGTTAAGATGGCATTGGATTGCTTTGGCAAGAAGGTGGTGAAAGAAGAAAAGGAGACTATGGAGAAAGTGACAGAAGAAGGAGGAGGCAATGGAAGAACGTAGCAGAAGGGTGGTGGAAGAAGGCTGTGGAAGAAAAGTATGAATAAGTGACAAAGAGTGGTGGAAGAAGGCAGGTGAAAAAGAGAAAGAAGAGGCAACAGAGGAAGTGATAGAGGAGGTGGTGGTAGAAAGTAGCAGAAAACAAGAAAGGGGAGGTGATGGAATAAGGCAGCAGCAGAATGAATTGGAAGAAGAGAAAGTGAGGGGATGGAGAAGGCAACAACAGAGGTGATAAAAGAGGTGGTGGAAGAAAGTGGTGTAAGAGGAGATGGAAGAAGGTGGTGAAAGAAGAAAAGGCAGAGGTTATGGAGGTGATGGAAGAAGGTGGTAGAAGAAGGTGGTCAAAAAATGTGGCAGCAGAAATGAAGGAGGTGATGGAGGAGGTGGTGAAAGAAGGCATTGGAGGAGGAAAAGGAGGAAAATACATAGAAAGCAACAGAAGAATGTGGCAGATGAAGTGGTGGAAGAAGAGAGGGAGAAGGCAATGGAGAAGTTGCCAGAAGAAAGATGCAGAAGAGGGTAGAGGAAGAAGGCAGTGGAAGAAGAGGTGGAAGCAGAATAAGACATCAAAAGAATGTAAAGGAAGATGGTGGAGCAAGAGGAGGGGAGGAGGTAATAGAGAATGTGGTGGAATAAGGCAGTAGAAGGAAGTGTCAGAAGAGGGTGATGGAAGAGGAAGTTGAAGATTTCAGAATAAGTGAAGGTGACAGAGGAGGGGACAGGAGGGGGTAGCAAATGATGGCAGAGAAGAAAAAGAAGAGAAAGAGAAGGTAAAAGAAAAAGGTTGTGGAAGAACACAGCAGAAGCAGAGAAAGAGGAGGTGATGGAGGAGGCAGTGGAAAACAATGCTCTGAGGACCCTTTATGTTGCCCAGGAAATACAGGTATTTTACACCCCAAGAAAAACCCTTCCAGAACTTGGAACCACTAGGGCAAGTGTTCCATCATTAAGTGCTGTCTCTACTTCCATCTCTGCCTGAACTACCCAACAACACTGTGAGATAAACCCACCTTCTAACACACACCTTTGTCAGATCAGACCCTCCCATCCTGCTCAAAAGGGGTTGAGATGCTCCCAGGAGCCCTTTTATGCTCCAGAAAATGAAGGGATGCGTTTGGGTAACTCTCCAAACTTATGCAGGACTTAAGCAACTCTGCCTGTCCTTCTCTGGGTCATGAGGGACACACTGGCAGACGGGTGACAGTCCAGAGAGATCTGTGATAATCTTTGGTCTCTTACTGGGCTACAGTAGCAGGGAACTGTCCAACACCAAGTCATTCCTGAGGATGAGAGAGATCGGATCAGATGTCATAGCCCTCCATGAATTTTTCTTCCATAAATGTGTCCCTGCTCTTTTTGAGGCCATGTAAATCTTTTGCAACCTTTCCCACAAAAACCTGTGGGAAGGACTTCACAGATTCCCTAAAAGAGGAGGAAGTGTTTTGAACCAGCCCCAACCCCCATGCTTTGCATGTTTCTCCCTGATTCTTGGAGAGAAACAGACAACAAACCAACCATCCTTCCCCTGGCTCCTCAGGCCACTGTCATGTGCTATGTCTTCTTTCTCTCTAGGACACTGAGAATCCATGTTTGTGGCATGGATAGAATTAGAAGAAAAGCATTAGAGGCCATAGGTGAAAGAGGAACACCTGAAGAAAGAATACAGAAAGAGGCTGCAAGAGCAGGTTTGCTCAGATGTGGAGAGCTTTGGAGAATGTCGCAGCTGCTCCTACACAGGAGAAACTTGAGAAGAGAGAAGCAATGGTGTCCTCATGACCAAGCTCTGCGAGATGTAAAAGGACTAACCGCAGAAGCTCCTCTGATTTCTGTTCACA
>NW_020888798.1:0-2582 GCF_003945725.1 Corapipo altera
TAGGGAGCAGAGGGAGGAATGGACGGGAGGATAGTTCAGAGACTGAGCTCCGTGAAGAACCTGCCAGGCAGGACGGTAGCTTCGAAGGACCTGCACGACCACACCTGCCGCGGCCCCCACGGTCCCCGACCGCAAGTCGTGCGAACTGAGAAGAACCGCAGCCAGCGCAACGAGCCCCGTTCCCCACCAGCTCCGAATGCACCGATCCGACGCCCGGTCTCTCGCTGTCCCCGACAGCCCCGGTTCTCTGCTCCCGCCAGACCGTCTCCTTTCCACCTCCTCTCCCTCCTCTGCCTTCCTCTCCCTCCCCTGCCCTCCTCAGACAGTTTCGCCCCGGCACTGATCCCCTCAACCTACTGCAGATGTGTTACTTCCAACATATCTAGGTCATGTGCGAAAGCCTGTTCCCTGGTCCTCTGAGTAAGAGGAGAAGGAGTGTTCACTCACGGAGACTGCATCTCCATGAAGTCCAAAGCAACTTGGAGATGCCATTCCACGTCCGAGCTTTCTCTGGGGAAAAAGCGCTGGGGAGGGAGAAGAAGGCAGAGGAGGGAGAGGAGGCGGAAAGGAGACGGTCCGACCAGAGCAGAGAGCCGGGACTGTCGGGGGCAGCGAGAGGCCGGGTGGTGGATCGGTGCATTCGGCGCTGGTGGGGAACGGGGCTGGTTGCGCTGGCCGCGGTTCTACTCGGTGCGCACGACTGGCGGTCGGGGACCGTGGGGGCCGCTACAGGGGTTGTCGTGAAGGTTCCTCAAGCCTGTCGTCCTGCCTGGTAAGTTCTTCACCGAACAATGAAAAGACCGGTGAGTGTTCCGAGAGAAGGCTTTAGGGAGCAGAGAGAGGAACGGACGGGAGGATAGTTCACAGACTGAGCTCTGTGAAGAACCTGCCAGGAAGAACGGCAGCCTCGAAGGACCTGCAGGATTACCCCTGCTGCGGTCCCCACGGTCCCCTGCGGTCAGCCGTGCAAACCGAGAAGAACTGCGGCCAGTGCAACAAGCCCCGCTCCCCACCAGCTCCGAAGGCACCGATCCGCCACGCGACCTCTCTCTGCCCCCGACAGCCCCGGTTCTCTGCTCCGGCCGGGTCACCACCTCTCCGCCTCCTCCCCCTCCTCTGCCTTCTTCTCCCTCCCCTGCGCTCATCTACCAGCTCCGCCCCGGCACTTTGCCGGTGCCTCTCGTGCTCTCGTCGGGTGCAGACTGGATGCGGAGAGCAGCGAGAGTGGTGGCAGCGGGGCGGCGGGGCGGTTGAGAGCACGAGAGGTAGAACATCCCTCCGGGCTCGGTAGCCTGGTACAACCTCTCCTGGTCTGTCTCGGGAAACATCCCTGCTGGCAGCAGGAGCACTGCTGCTGGCGGCGGTTCCCGGTCGCCAGCCGTGCGCACCGAGCAGAACCGCGGCCAGCGCCGCCAACCCAGTTCCCCACCAGTGCCGAATGTGCCGATCCGCCGCCCGACCTCTCTCTGCCCCCGACTGTCCCAGCTCTCTGGTCCCTCCGGGCCACCTCCTTTCCACCTCCTCTCCCTCCTCTGCCTTCCTCTCCCTCCCCTGCCCTCCTCAGACAGTTTCGCCCCGGCACTGTTCCCCTCCACCTACTGCAGATGTGTTAGTTCCAACATATCTAGTTCATGTGCGAAAGCCTGTTCCCTGGTCCTCTGAGTAAGAGGAGAAGGAGTAGGGTCACAGCAGTGTTCACTCACGGAGACTGCATCTCCATGAAGTCCAAAGTAACTTGGAGATGCCATTCCACGTCCGAGCTTTCTCTGGGGAAGGTGCTTCTCCCATGCACTGCCTCACCCTAGCGCTGGTGCCACAGTCCCTGACAAAACTCCAAGCGGTCTTTGTCACCAGCAGAAGTGCTCCTGCTGCCAGCAGGGATGCTTCCCGGGACAGACCAGGAGGGGTTGAACCAGGCTGCCGAGCCCGGAGGGATGTTATGCTTCTCGTACCCCTCCACCGTTCTCAAAAACGTGTACCCTGGAGAACTATTCAGGAGTCTCCCTGGGCCAGCAAAAGAGAGATGAGAGGGAAGAGATGATGGCGACGAGAAAAGTTCATGGTCTGTCAATCTTGAGCTCCCCGATACTCATCCGCTGCCCTCTCAACAAACCCGACCCCGCCGTCTCCGCGGTGCAGAGCCCCGACCGCCGCCCCGCCGCCCCGCTGTCGCCGCTCTCGCCTGCCCTCTGCATCAAACCGGCAGCAGACGAGAGCACGAGAGGCAACGACGTCAGGCACAGTGCCGGGGTGGAGCTGCCGGAGGAGGGCAGGGGAGGGAGAAGAAGGCAGAGGAGGGAGAGGAGGCGGAAAGGAGGCAGTCCGACTGGAACAGAGAACCGGGGCTGTCGGGGGCAGCGAGAGACCGGGTGACGGATCGGTGAATATGGTGCTGGTGGGGAGCGGGGCTGGCGGTGCTGGTCGCGGTTCTGTTCGGTGCACACGGCTGGTGGCCGGGGACCGTGGGGGCCGCGGCAGGTGTGACCGTGCAGGTCCTTCGAGGATACCGTTCTTCCTGGAAGGTTCTTCACAGAACTCAGTCTCTGAACTATCCTCCCGTCCATTCCTCCCTCTGCTCCCTA
>NW_020888799.1:0-813 GCF_003945725.1 Corapipo altera
TATCATCATTCCTGTACCGTCTGGAGTCTTGCCCACGAGAGACTGGAGCAGCATTTACCCTTGAAGAGTTCCTTGTGGCACTTGTCCCTCTTTTCAGTTCACGTACCCGGGCTGCTAAGGAAGAGGTGGGTTTCCCATCCCACTTCCTCATATCTTCTCCGTGCTCACGGAGGTAAAACCATAGATTGACATGTGGAGTGTACCCTCTCTCCTTAGCTGGGGGATACTGGCTCCTAATAGCAGAGACTCTTGTTTGTCCTGGCGCGATATGGAAGATCCCTTCCTTAATTTCTTCTTTTAGCTTCTGGTGTCCCTCTTCAATCTTCTCTTCCAGGCTTCGGACATGTTCGGCCAGTTTGGTTTTCACAGATGAGACATGGGCTCGTAATGGGGCGGTGACAGTGTCTTCATAAATCCTGAGTTTACTAACCAACGCGCCCACCTTGTCCTCTCCCTCCCTCCATTGCAGCGTTGCTAAGTAGCGGGAATACATTTCTGGCCCGAGTCGTGCAAACTTTAACCACATCTGTCTGGATCTCTTTCCCCCCGTGGCGTGGGGCAGCCTAGTTCCAGTTCCATTTCCATCTGAGGAACCATTTCCGACGACTTGAGAGGATGGGGGGGAGACACCAGCGCTAGGGGTTTCTTCAGGTCCTGAGCCTGGAGGGGAGAGGTGCTCTCCCCTCCCCACATGGTCCCATGGCAGCCACAGAGACAGCACACAGGGTGCAGAGAGGAGGCAAGAGAGAGTTTATTGTTGGGGGGATTACATTTATAGGCTTAGGAGGATTCACAGAGTAACCAATTACAGGT
>NW_020888799.1:823-2582 GCF_003945725.1 Corapipo altera
CAAAAAGCCATTTTGAAACATGTTTAAACCACAGTTTTCTCATATACCGCAGATTTCCTGCCACACATCTGGGATGTGCACTGTACACCATCTGGACTTTTAGGGAATCTTTCATCCTCTGAAAAGATTATCTCCAGTACAGCTAATTCTCTTAAGCACCGGATACCTTGTTCCATCGTGTTCCACTGTCCTTGCTGTACGTGGAGGTCCTCCTTACAAAGGTATCTCTCCCTCACACTGGACAACAGTCGCCGCCAGAGGTTGAGAGTTTCCTGCCTCCTTCCAATCCCCTGATCAATGACTACATCTCGAGACAGGGATCCCAGCTGTCTGACTTCACTCCCATCTAGAATTGTATCGTTAGCTGTGGCATCCCAGATTCAGAGCAACCAGGTCAGAATGGACTCATTTGCCTGTCATGTGAACTCTCTCCGGAGCTCACGTAGCTCACCCAGGGATAGGGACCAAGTGATTATTTCTGACTCTGTCTTCTCCGGTGGATGTGAAGGTCCTGCCTCTTCGTCATCATTTGCTATACGGACCAATTTAGTCTTTGATTTCCTTTTCTGGACAGGGGCGACTGCTATTGGTTTCGGTTGTTCTTCTGGCTCCTCGATGGTTTGTGTGGACACGGTGCCGGTTGGTTTATTTCTTTTTCCCTCTGACTCAGTTGTGGTTTGGGTGGACGTGGTGCCTGTGGATTTGCTCCTTCTCTCCTCCCCCTGACAGTGCTGTACCATGTCAAGTAGTGTCCGGTAGGCAGTGGCCAGGGCCCAGCAGGTTGCTGTGAGCTGGCCATCTCTGGAGCTGCCAGAGCATTTTCCCTTCACCAGTCTTATCATGTTAACAGGATCCTGCAGTTGTTCAGGGGTGAATTTCCAGATCATTGGAGGAGAAAACTTCTCCAAATACTGGCCGATGTCCTCCCACTTCCTGTGCCACTCAGCATTATCCACTCCCAGGGCAGGCGTCCAAACAACCCCCCTAGAAGGCCCTGTTCTGACCCTAAACATGGTGTAGACAGTACAGAGCAGACAAAGCAACACTAACAATAACATTATGCTATCCTTAACATCAAAAGGGAACTCAATATTTTCAAAAACTGTTGTAGCAGGTCTGAAGGGGAAGAAGGAGGTGAGAGGTTGGAAACAACCATTCCCCCCAAAGGGCTGGGTGCGATTTTTAATGAGGCCCCAGAGGTAGCAACCCAAACCAGGACAGGCAAACAGGACTGAATACACATTTACAATGAAACTCATTGCTTCTGATGTCATGATGACATAAATATAGTATATTAATAAAGCAATTTCAATCCTTCTCCCTGGTCTTAAAGAGACCATCAAAACAGGCAAATAGTACCCCATCTGTGGAAATATGAACAGACTCAGATACAACATCCATGTGAATGCATCAAACAACATGGTGATCAGGGAGTTTCTATATCCAAATAGACAAATGCTTAAAATGAAATTGTGATTCTGATTTCTCTCTCTCTGCCCCACGTTGGGCGCCAAAAATGTGCTGGTTTAAAAGTTAACCAACAGGGGAAATGAACTCAACTCAAAAGAGAGATTATAAATCAGAATAACAATTTAATAAAATAATACAATAAGTACGATTATACAGACAAGCAATTGGTTTTAACCCAAAAAGCCCAAATGTATAACCCAGCACCCTGGGGCATAAACAAAGTGGTGTTCCTTGCCCCCCCGCCCGAGTCCAAAGTAAAGGGAGAGGGGAAAAACCTGCTGGTGGGAGA
>NW_020888800.1:0-2581 GCF_003945725.1 Corapipo altera
GACCACAACCGGAACCGCAGGGTGAGCCCGGCAATTCCGGAGGGCGGCAATTCCGGAGGGCGGGAATTCCGGAGCGCGCGCGCGCGCGCGGGGCTCGGGGACAGCTCCGGAATCCCGCTGGGAACCATCTGCCAAGCCAGAGCTGTGGGATGGGCTGGGCAGGGCTCGTCTCCTTCCTTAGGAGGTGGAAAAATGGGGAGAGGGGCGGGAAAAGGGGCGGGAAAAGGGAAATCGGAGCCTTTTTGGGGGATGAAACGAGATTGTTCCCCAGGGGAGGGGCTGCCTCATTAAATATGCAAAAATGCAAATGAGGGGTGGCTCGGAGGGCGTTTGGGGAGCTGATAAATGGGATGGAGCTGATGGATGAACTGGGCTGGGAAGGGGTTGGGATGCCGGGGATGGGGACGCGGGAATGTCGTTCGGTTCCTCCGGAGCGGCTCCGTCTCCAACACGTCATCCAGACCCAATCCCGGGATATCTGGGGGATGTTCAGCTCATCCACAGCTTCCCCCAGGGTTTGACTTAGTGGAAGTGAGGCAGGTCCTCCATCCCTCCATCCATCCATCCCTCCATCCATCCCTCCATCCCTCCATCCATCCCCGTTTTGTGGGATGGGAGGGCGGCTTTCCCAAACCCTGGGGAGGAGGAGGAGGGAGCCCAAACCCCCGATCCCATTGGAATTCTCCCCCTGCGGAGCCTGACTCCCCATCCCGCTGCAGATGGCTGCGGAGCAGTTCAAGAAGACCAGTTTACACGTGGCCAAGAGTGTCCTGAACAACAAACACATCGTCAAGATGCTGGAAAAATACCTCAAGGTGAGTCCGGGAAAACGTCGGCACCGAGCGCCCGGAGCGGCCTCGTCCCGGAGCGCCGGCACCGGAGGAGCCGCTCGCTGCCTCCTTATCCTTAAATCCTGGAGCTCTTTCCTCTGCAGGCGGTTTGACCCCTCCTGGTGGATTTTGGGGATTTTTTTTTCCCGTTGATTTCCCCCCCACCTCGCAGCCGGTGCCCCGTGCCGGCGTTCCGGGATCGCAGCCCGGAAACCGCCAAAGCTGGAGCTTCCCAAAGTCCCCCCCCACCCCCGAGCGAGGCCTTGGGGGGGACACCACAGCCCCTCGTCCAGGGAGGGCAGGAAGATTCCTGCCGGGATTGGGTCCAACCCGGACGGCTCCGGACCCACCTGGAGGGGAATTCTCCCCCTTTTCCAGAGCCGGGGCAGCTCCAGGAGTGAGGAACCCCCCCGGGATCGGGGAGTGCATCCCATTCCCGTGACAAACCCTCCCATTGACCCCCCCCCCAACCCCCTTTTTTCCCTCCTCCTCTTCCCTCGGGAAGCGGCGGAGCACAGCCCGGCCGACCTCCGGAGCCGAGACGGAGCGCGCGGAGGGGTCGGGATTGGGCTCGGGGTCGGGATTGGGATCGCTCGAGGCCTCGCCGGCGCCGGGAATGGCAGGACGGAGCCGGGAAGGGCCCGCGGGGTCTCCGGAGCGCGGGGGGATCGCGCTCCGAGTGGATCCGGAGCCGAATCCCGGTGGGTGTAACGGGCGTCGGAGAGAGAGGAAAACTCGCCTCCTCCTCCTCCTCCTCCTCCTCCTCCTCCTCCAGGCGAAGAGGAAAAGAAGCGCCTTTGGCTCCTTGTTGTTCCCTGGGAATGCGGGAACAGCCCCGGATCCGGCAGGAGGCCCCGTGTCTGCAGGCAGGGGCAGCAGGTGCCCGCGTGTCCCCCCATTCCGGGGGAGCGGCCGATCCCCTTCCCGGGGCGCGGCTCGGCTTCGGCCCCATCCCGGCCGGAGCCGGATCCCAAAAACAGGGAAAAACTGCGACTCCAACCTCGGGGGCCAGGGAAAAGGGATGTTGAGCACGGAGTTGGCCAGGTAGGATGGCCCTGTCCTGGTATCCTGGCATAGGATGGCCGTGTTCCCATTATCCTGGCATAGGATGGCCATGTCCCCGTTATCCTGGCATAGGATGGCCATGTTCCCGTTATCCTGATGTGGGATGGCCCTGTCCCTGTTATCCCAGTGTAGGATGGCAATATTCCCATTATCCTGGCATAGGATGGCAATATTCCCATTATCCTGGCATAGGATGGCAATATTCCTGTTATCCCGGCGTAGGATGGTCATGTTCCCATTATCCTGACATAGGATGGCCCTGTCCTATTATCCTGGCATAGGATGGCCATGTTCCCATTATCCCAACACAGGATGGCTGTGTCCTATTATCCCAACAGATGATGGCCATATCCCATTATCCCAACACAGGATGGCCATGTCCTATTATCCCAACTCAGGATGGCCATGTCCTGTTATCCCAGCACAGGACAGTCATGTCCCGTTATCCCAACACAGGATGGGCCATATCCCATTATCCCACTGCAGGACAGTCATGTCCCGTTATCCCGAGAGAGGATGGGTCATATCCCGTTATCCCACGGCGGGACATCCGTGTCCCATTATCCCAACACAGGATGGGCCATATCCCATTCTCCCAACACAGGATGGCCATGTCCTGTTATCCCAACACAGGATGGACCATATCCCATTATCCCAACTCAGGATGGCCATATCCCATTATCCCA
>NW_020888801.1:0-2579 GCF_003945725.1 Corapipo altera
GCCGTCAGGGCACTTGAAGTCTCCACGAGAACCAGGGACTGGGACTTGGAGGCTGCTTCACGCTGCCTGTAGAGGTCTCCTCCACATCTTGCTCCTGCTCCGGAGGCCTGGAGCAAACACCCACAGCAGTGTGCCCATTCCCAGCCTGCCCGCCCTTTGATGCTGACCCATCAACTGCTGAGTGGCTCGCCATCCACCCCAAGACAGAGGTCGAGACATTCCGAGTGTCACCTCGCAGAGATCTACGGATGTCGTCTCCCTGGGCTCCTGTGAGGCCCTGGATGTGGTTGCCAGCGCATTCTTCCCTCTCCCTTATGGACCCTGTCCAATGCAGCCCCAGGGCAGCCCGGAGGAGCCCTGCCTGGGGCTGCGCTGGGGTCACCGGGGACACGGTGGGCTCACTGGGAGCAGCCTTCCAAAGCCCCAGAGCGGGAGGATGGTGCCCAGGCTGTGCTCAGGGCTGCTTTGGGCGTGGGGCCGTCGGCACGAGTCCTGCACGGGACCCATGGGTCCTGGCTCCCACGCCAAAGGGCTGCTTCCCCAGGCCAAGGGGACAGGGGAGTGAGCCTGCGTGAGTGCCTGCACCTCTGGCAGTGACTCAGGCCCGGGGTGCCCTTTGGGTGCCCTTGGCGCCCTTTGGGCCTTGGTGGATCTGCTTGGTGCCATTTGCTGGTGCCACCCTTCACTCCCTCCCCGTTCCATGCAGACACAGGCAGGTGTTGGAATAAAAGCTTTTAATGCGGAACCGGAAAAAAACTCTTAACTAGATCTACTTCTACATCTATCTCTGCATCTTCCCTACATCTCTATGTACATCTTCGCGACATAAACACCCTCCCTCTCTCCCTCCCTCCCACTGGGATAGATCCCCAAACGATCTATCCCTCCAACTGGCATAGATCCCCAAACGATCTATGCCTCAACCTGGGATAGGTCCCCAAACGACCTATCCCTCAAACTGGGAGAGATCCCCAAACGATCTCTCCCTTGAACAGGCCTAAGCCAATCTTCCTGCCCAGGCCCCGGCTGCGGGAGCCTTGATCTTGCTGGCAGCCCCTGGCTCAGAGCCCCTCTTCCTCTTCGCCCCCCGCCTTTCCAGCTTGGTGTCGTCTGGGGACACGCTGCTCTGCGGTGGTGGCAGGTCTGTCCCCACGTGCTGCTGGGTGTCCTCCTCCATGGAGACGTCGCTGGCCAGCGAGAGGTCGCAGCCGCGGGGGGCGTCCTCCTCCATGGAGACGTCACTGGCCAGGCTGATGTTAAGCGCTGGGGTGACGTCCACATCCATGGGGGTGCTCCTGTCTGGGGGGCTGCCACGACCCAGGGGTGTCCCGGAGGGGTTGGCTGAGCTGGCGGGGCTGCGCTGGCTGTGCCGCGCTGGTGGCACCGGGGCCACTGCTCTCCCCTGATGGTGGTAGGGCTGCAGTTGACCCTGGGGGGCACTTTGGTCTGCCCCAGCCAGGGGCTTCCCACTGCCCTGGGCCCCACCCCGGGTGGTGTTTGATGGCACAGCAACAGCAGGGCTGCTTGCCAGTGGGGCTGCTGGAGGCAGGTTGGCTGAGCCTGTGAGAAAGAGCAAAGCCTGGAAGTCACATCCCGAGCTGGGGCTGTCAGGTGCTGAGAGGACTGAGGAGGAGGAGGAGGAGGGCGAGGTGCAGGGGAGGATGGGCTGTGAATGTCCCCACCGTGCACCGCGGGGCTTTCGGGGTCAGGCTCTGTCCTCACCTTTGGTGCCAGAGGTTTGGGGGGAGCGGAAGAGCTGCACGAGCCGGGTCAGGGCTGATCTCCAGCTCACAGAGCGGCGCCACAGAGCTGACAGGGCCATGGTCAGTCAGGCTCGGTGGCCGGTCGCTTCTGTTGACTGGACACAGGTCTGGATGCTCCTCTTGGAGCATCTCCAGGGATGGAACCTTAGACCTCCCATTGTGTCATAGAGACAGCAGTAGTGCTGGGGCTTCCCTTCTTCTGCCGCCCCCCCAACAGCTTTGCCAGCTCTTCCTGGCAGAGCTGGGCTTAACCAAAGAGCTCGAATCACATAACATCCTGCCTTGGAAGGGACCCACAAGGGTCGCCCAGTCCAACTCCTGGCCCTGTGCAGGACAGCACGGTCATCCCACCATGTGCCTGAGAGCCTTGTCCAAACGCTCCTTGAGCTCTGGCAGCCTTGGGGCCGTCACCACTGCCCTGGGCAGCCTGTTCCAGTGCCCGAGCACCCTCCGCGGGAAGCACCTTTTCCTAATGTCCAACCTAAGCCTCCGCTGACACAGCTCCGGCCATTCCCTATCTCCTGGCTATTGATGTGTTTCCCACTGGCTGGACTTTCAGACGACCACAATCGCATGGTCTCTACAGCCCCGGTTGTCCCGGACCTTCCCATCTCCAACAAGGTCTTTGCTGTGTGTTAGTAAGAGGTGGAGCGGCACAGCATTCCTTTGGCTTGTCAGAGGCTCCAGCCCCCTGGGCCAGGAAGTTGTCGTCAGCGCTTTCCGGGAACCTGCTGGACCGTTGGTGCTTGGCTGTGTTGCTTCTCCAGCTGCCGTCAGGGCACTTGAAGTCTCCACGAGAACCAGGGACTGGGACTT
>NW_020888802.1:0-2578 GCF_003945725.1 Corapipo altera
AGAACTATCTTTGTCAACCAGGGATCTCTTACTTACCTTTTGCAACATGCTCTAAATGTTGAGCATCTCCCAATTGGTTTTGTACCATAGGCGCATATCGCAAATCTGCAGTCACCCCCGCTTAGTAGGCATTTGAATTCGCTTTGTGTTTCTGTGGGGAAAGATACACATAGAATAATTAAATCAAAAGTCTGAGAGAGCTGTTTAGGTTTGCAGAAAGGCTGACACTCCCCCTGCATTTCAGGCCAGTAGTTATCCTCAGCTCCAACCTTCCCACAGACACATCTTCAAGAGCAACATGTCTCACCTAGAAGGACTCTTTCCCCCTAAACTGGTGCACACAAGAGCAGAGAGTGGGAAGGACAAGCATGAGGTCGAGAAAGAGCCTTGCTGGCCCCCCAGCTGCATTCCCAACACTGCCTGCACCAGAACAGCTGGAAAGCAGGGGACTCCTCCCATCCCACATGCCTATACTGGATGTGCCATGATTGGTGTGACCTCTGAGGGAAAGTCCTTGCCCAGCCCTTGCAGGGATCATGCCTTGGGGTAATGAGGTTTTGGGACACTCAGGTGATGCAGCACTAGATGAGAAAGGACAGCACTGTGTCCCATGGAGACCCACCAATCTAAACAGTCCTGGGGCTCTTTCCCACCCCTGTATGGGGCAAGAGAGCATGCAGAGACCCTGAAAAAGGAACATCTGGGTGCAGAGTTGGAACTTGAAACCAAACCCCTTCTTTACCCACCGAAGAAGCCAGGCTTGTATTTCCAGGGGCTCAACACTCCCCACGTCTATGTCTGTTAGAAATGCACTTGAAAAACTCCATTTTCCTCAATACCCCCTAACATTTCATGCTTCCAAGGAACTCAGTTACTTCCCAGGACATGGAAAATTCCAGATATGGGGGCCAAGACCTTCCTCCAAATCCCCTCTTTCCTTCTCACCTGCAGCACCCTGGGCCAGCAGGAGGAGCAAGGGGAAGAGAAGGTACAGGATCTTCATGGCTGATCCACCACTCCCACGTCTTCACAGGGCTGCAGAGGGAACACCAAGGCAATGAGGACATGGAGAACCCCAGGGGGTGCAGAAGCCTGGGCACTAGGGTTCCCCAAACTGCAGAGGGGCTGCCTCCAAACACAGCACGTGATCTTTCCTCTACCTTTCTCTTAAGAACCATTCTGAAGTCTGTGACACTCTGAACATCTTGGGAGTGTTTTGTGATGTCTCAACTTCTGGGAAATCCATTATCTAAGATGACACTTTTCCAATAACTTTCTCTAAAGTCTTCTACACACCTTCCCCAGAGAACAGACTGCACACCAGACTTCAGTTGTTATGAATTCCATCCAAAGAAAGTCTCCATTTGCCCACAAAGAGGATCTCGGGTCCCTCCTGCAGCATCAAGGCACATTTCCACTCTATCCTCTCCTTAGGAAAGCTTAGATTCACCTCCCACATGTTCTCAGCTCTTAAACTCATATGAAGGGTTTTATTCTCTTTCCCAGACATCTCTGATGGCCTAAGAGCACACCTGGATACTTCCAGCTGTTTGACCTCTGGGTGAGTCTGTGCAGATGGTCTTTGAGGTGAGAACCTGAATGGGCAGCTTTCCAGAAAGAGACCCCACAGTCACTTACCTGATGAAGGTCTTGGTATTCAAGCAGCAGCAAATCCAACAGCAATCGTTCGGCTTCAGATGCCCTTGGGATCAGGGAATGCTGCTTTGCCTAAAACACCCTGATTTTATACTCCTCCTGGTGGGTTGGACATGCACTTATTGCTGTTGACACAACTGCCCTTGGCCAACCAGGCAGTGCCCCATCAGTGTAGAGGTGCTGGGGCTGCTGCTTGTCCCTCCCTGCTGCAGTGGCAGAGGCTGAGGGGCCTCCTGGGGCTGTTACAATGTCACCATTATCCTTCTGCAACACATCCTGTGACACACGGGCTGGGCAGGAGCTGCCTGGGGTTCGGGAACAGCTTTGCTCTGCAGAGGTGAAGGGTGCTTATGGTGACTGCTCAGGGTCAGTGACAAGAGAGGAGAGAACAGGGAGAGGAAAGGCTGCGGCAGAAAGGGCTGATCTGAATATCCCTCACTAAACTCTCATTTCTGGAAAGCAATGGCAGTGGAAGTTTTTTTCAGATTGGTCCCTTCTCCCAGGGAACAAGTGACAGGAGCAGAGAAAATGGCCTCAGTTGCACCAGGGAGGTTTAGTTCAGGCATTAGGAACAATTTCTTCACCAAAAGTGTGGTCAGGAACTGGCACAGCTGCCCAGGGTATTGTGGAGTCCCCATCCCTAGAAGGATTCATAACCACATAGATAGAGAACTGGCGACATGATTTAGTGGTGCCGTGGTTGTAAGGGACAAGAGACACCTGTGACTACCAGGACCAGGACACAGGTCCTACTTCTCAAAGGGAGCATCTGCAGAGTTGTTCCATCACTCCCACAACAAACACCCTGCACCAACAGGCACTGACAGGCTCTGTGTCCCCACTCCCCTGCAAGGCAGGAGCATCCCCAGGGATGCACACACTGGTCAATCCCAGAATTCCCAGCTGCTTCTCCTCACACCAA